>NW_009927334.1:0-9852 GCF_000696875.1 Nestor notabilis | reverse complement strand
GATCCTCTCCTACAGCAGGCCTAAGGTCTTCGTTCTTACAGTCCCTGCGTTTACCTTCCAAGACTTAGGTGGTGTGGTCTGAGCATTTGCTAGTGAAGACAGAGGCAAAGAAGTCATTAAGAACCTCAGCCTTCTCCAAATCCAGGGTAGCCAGTTCTCCCAGTAGCTTCTGGAGAAGGCCCACATTGTTCCGAGTCTGTCTTTTATTTGCTACATACCTATAGAAGCCTACTATGTACCTATAGAAGCCATTTTGTTTCAGCTCACCATGTTACTTCATTCCTTTGTCACAGAACCTGCGAAAAACAGCATGAAACAGAATGGCTTCTTTCTAATTCTGAATTACTTCATCCTGTACCATATATTAAAAATTTACTGTGAGTCAAATCATCTTTTTTACCTTAAAAATTGTCTGAGTTAATCTCACTTAAAATTACGCAAGACTAATATCGAGATTTCTTATCAGGGACATCTCAGCCTATGAATTTTCACTGAATAGAACATAAATCTTCCTGTTAGCCAGGAAGATTCCATATGTCCTGTAGTTACAAGCATTCAGTGAAAGCAAGGTCGAAATTTAGCTGACTCCCGTTTCCAGTTTCTTTTTTGAAAATCATTAGAAATTAGAAATTGGGTTATAGCCTAGTCAGTATTTGCTATATTGCATTAGGATAATACTAATTCAGGAATCAGTGCTACAGAAATCTCACTGGCTAAAAACTCACATCATCAGGTAATCTCCAGACAGATTCTTTTTTTCTCCTATTTTAAAAATACACAAGTGAAAGAATAAAAATTTACAATTTGAAGAAATAAAAGTATTTGGAAGAAATAAAAGTCTTGTATAAACCTTAACTGTTGTTGGTCCAGGTAATGTGCATTTGCACATCAGTTTTCTGTTTTCTGTTCAGTACACAGACATTTAACGTCCATCCAAGGACAAGTTCATTCACAACTTCAAATGGTCTGTTTTACATAAGCTAAGGGGTAAAATAACTACAAATAGAGCAGGACTGTTAGTAAGAAGAGGGGAAAAGGAAAAGGCAGGGGAACAGTCTGAATCTGATGTGAAGACTACATCTTGTCATGTTTCACTAAATAAAAGGGGTTTATAAAACAAGAGTTTAATATCAAACTTTCAGAAATACCAATGCTAAGTAAGCAGAAGGAGTTAGTAGAAGAAATATGTAAGTAGAGACATGTAATAATCCAAGAAACGTCAATAAATCTGATCTTATCTTTAATGAAACCTGATCTTACTTGTGAGAGAAGGAACACATTTCTAAAAGACCATTCAATAGCTGTAGCTGTCTGGTAAGTTCAAACTCAAAAAAAACCCAATTTCATACATACACAGTGGTCTGCTGTGCAGCTGGAATTTATTCATTTACATGCAAAGATTGAAAAGCTCTAGGGGTCTGTCCAAAACTTTATCTGAATTCATCATTGGAGTCAATGAGGAGGGTTGTAGTCTTCTGAGCAAGCAGAGGTGTGAATGGGCCAAAGAAACAGAGAATTTAAAAAACAAAAAAGAGATAAAAAATGTCACATTCTGAAAGCCTGTCAAAACCAGGCGTTCTTCCAGGGCATGTTAACATATCTGGTGGAGTGGATATTTTTGACTGACAGGATTGAAATAAAAAGGCTGAATTGTTGTTGATACTTTTTGCAGTAAAACAGCTGTATTAAATTATGTTTCCCTCTTTTTGTCAACAAGTTGGCAGCATGTATGCAATGTGTCATCTCTGTAATGACACCACCACTTTAAACCACAGTTGGAATATTCTAGTATGCATGCTTGGTTTTGTTAGGTATCTATCTCTAACAAGTGAAAATATAACCACTTGTGGAGAGAATCAGTGGGTAATGTGTGTTAAAATGATACTTCAGCCTTATAATATTCAATTGTTGGCTCTGTCCAGATATTAGCTGGCAAGGAGGCATATCCACAGTATGAGTCATAAACTCTTGCACTTCAAGTAAAAGAAATCCCATTCCCACAATGTTTTCAAGCAAGCACTCCATTCCCTGCCGCCTGTGTAGTTAATGATGGAAACAGCACACGCACCATATGCTTGCTGAAGCACTTCAGAATGGCTCTGTTGATCCTGGCCCAAAAGAAGGAATGAGAAGGCATGACTAAAAATGTAAAAGAGACACCAAAAAGTTTGCTTTAAAAGAAGCCTGACTTTGGTTTGATTTACCTTTGAATCAAGTTATTGAGCTGGGTCTCATGCAGTCACCTTGTGTATCCAATTGAGATGGTTTTGTCCATTTTACCCTAATGCCTACAGAACTGCTCTCTTCTCCCAGGAGTACCCAGCTATAACTATACCTAACATAATGAATCCCAAGCTTTGAAAATTATGTTCTGAGATAGCATTTGCAAGACCCCATTATTAAGTTGCAGTCCCACACACTTAAATATCTCCTGAAAGCTCCTGGTGAACACTCTTTGCAAGATGTTCTCAAAACCACTTACTAGGGTTAACACTTAAAAGCAAGGCAGGGAGAGGGATTTTGCTTATTCACAGTGAGAAAAGGGTGCAGCCCTGCCAGAATGATGGTAGTCCTGGTAGAAAGTGGGATAGGGACAGCTGAATAGCTAGCACAAAGGATGAACACTGCTTTTGCCATGTAACCATAGTGACTACAGAGAAGGTGACTGCTGTGACACCAACACAGAAGGCTACTGCATCTCTTTCTGAACAGAAAACCTGCTCCACCATCAGTGGCAAAGAGGAGTTAAAGAAAAGGTTGGCCTGAGATAAATGATCTGTCAGAATATTTTAGTCTGATTTTTTTTCCTGGGTAAGTAGTATTCACGCTCACAATCAAATGTTTTAACTGTATGTCAGTATTGACAACCTTTCATTTAGGAAAAAAATGCTGTGAAAAGCCCAGTTTTAACAGTTTGAAAAACAATATTGAAAAGCTGTTTTAAAGTAAGAATTAATGTAATCATATTTTCATGCAAAGGTGAAATTTAAAATGAAATGTTTTGTCTCCCAAAATCAAATCCAAACAATCCAGCTAATTTAATACAGGTTTTGGAACGATCGTTGCTTTTTTACTTCAGATCAAGTGTAATGTTCAGATAACTAGAATTTTGAATGTAAAATATATTCCCAATTCAATTATTTGGCTTACAATGCAAATCTGACAGTCACTTGGATTTGTGCATACATTAGCATACCTTTGCACATACTCCGCACATATGTCTGGAAATATTTTGGTATTGCTAAAGCCATTTCACCTCCTGATAGACTATTCTAATCTTCCTCCTGAATTATCTTGGAAAATGAAATAATCATTATCTGAATCTTCTCATTAACTGGTCTCTTCTCACAGAGGCCACCCCTGCAGCCCCCCATGCCAATACTTTGACACCTACCCCCAAGCAGTGTCCTGTTTCAATCTGAGCTGTTGTATTGGTAAGATGCAGCTCAATTAACTTTCACCATTTAGAAGTCTGTCTGTAGAAGATGTTTTTCTCTATGATGAGAATAACGTTTTCAGAGGACAACCCACTCTTTTTTCTGAAGTTTTTCAGGATGGTACACCCCAACCTTTGGAGTTTCTTGTTTCTTGAGACGAAGAAGCCACAGAGGTCACATCTTTTTTCAGTATTGGTTGAGAAAAGTCCCTACTCTCATCACAGCTGGTTGTCCAGGCTCTCCCTGTCAGCAGGAGAGAATACATGAAGAGCAGCTCTGGCCTCTAAATGTAGAAGTTGTCTCATTTCAGCTGAGGCATTATCTTATTTTTAGCCATCACAAACTCTTATGTGTAATGGAAGCTTGTCATCTCATGTCTTCCACAGTTGATGGGAGAGAGTCAAGCACCTTAAAGGGCAACTCAACCTACCAATTTTAAACCCTTGTCTTTAGATGGAAGGCGACACCCTCATGAATTCCCTTGTCTGTAGATTGGTGACTAACGTAACTAAACTCCTCTTCTTCAGATATCTGATCCTTAGCTTTCAAGACCATATGCTGAAATTAATGCAAAGATTTCTTTCTATATCAGACCTTGTAGTTGTAACTGAATGCTGTTATATACTGAAGAGTCTGACAGACAAGGAAGAAGAGCATTTAATAGAAAAATATTAGAAAACAAAAGCCAGCTAAATAGTCTGTAGTCCTACAGATTCGCAGCAAGAAAACAACTCACCTGCAAGTCCCTGCCATCAGGTTAGAAATACAGATGAGGGCAACCACTCCTCTTCTACAAACCTGAGGTTTTGGGCTGAATGAAAACCCTCAACCTGAAGAACCTGAGTAATTTAAAACTTGTAGCTCTGTATTTCTTTTATCACCGGTCTTTATGTGTAACACTTAAATACATTTGGCAGCCTAGAATTTAGATATTCTATTATTCCCTTGCAGTCAGTTGAATATGTTTAACTGATGCTAGAATTATATACAATCCCCAAATAAAATTACTGACAGGTATTGGTGACAAGAGCACCTGGAAGACCTTTGCGAGGGATGCGCTACTTAAAAAGATGTAAAACCTATGGCTGAGGCTCTTTTTCCCTCTGTATACATATTCTACTGTCATATTTAATAACCTAGAGTTTTGACGAGGGAGGGCATTAAATACTCCAAAGCTTTCTTGTCAGTGAACATTAAGGCCCTCTGTTGTGTTAGACCAATACTTCATGACACAGCTTTCACAGATTCAGAGCAAAGTGTTGAGTTGTCCCAATTTCAATTACAGTTGATAATGATAAATGGCAATGTGCTTGTTACCAAATGCTCTGTTCTTTCCAAAGAGATAAATTCAGAAAGCCTGTCATCCCAACTGCCGCTCAGTTTACTTTTGCTCTTCGCTGTATCTCAAGGCAAGTTCACATGAATTGGCTTTCAAGGTGCTTACTTACACCGTATCTTGAAAAACTTACTATTTTTTAGTAAATAAAGTTCCTCTTATTCCCATCAGGTTTAATACTATATTTTTTAACTTCTGTTTCTTATACTTAGCAGAGCTATAATTTTCACAACTCAAATTGTATTGAATTTCTCTACACCTAAATATACTTCCACCTGTAAGATACCAGCAGTATTTTTCTATTGTTCTATAAATATCTCTCCCATTATACATCTGAGGTAATCAAACACATTTAAACTATAATAAGCTTTACCTGCCTAGAGTCCCCAACTAATAAACTTTTGATGTTTCTCCTGTGCTGTTATCCTAATCAAACACAAACACGAATATTGATCAGACTATTGTAAACAATAAAAAATGAAAACCACTTTAGCAGATGTGTAACTTCAAAAGGCTTGTGCAGTGTATCTCCTGCCATTTATTCTCTGTAGTCTCCTGTGGCTGTCACTGGCTGTTCCAAGAGGTGAAAGTAGTATTCCCTCATTGGTATCTGGTTTTGAAAAAGAAAACCCACAGGCCCTACTACTTTAAAAATACCTTCTATTCATCAGCCAAAGAATGTGTCACTTCTCAAAATCTTGTCTAATGCATTTGGTTTTTTTCAGCTTATGTAAAATTCTGTTCCCTGCAGAGATTACCCAGGGAGGTTCCTGTGCCTTAGTGCACTGTGCCTGCTGGTGACTAGCAGGCCTCTACAAATTATGGGTGGAAACTTAATGAACTGCTTTTTTCTCTTCTGATTCTGTGCCTACTGGTGACCTGCAGCACTGTACAGACGAAAGGTGGAAGCCCACTGATTGCTTTTTTCTTTTTTTTTTCTCCTGATGGTGTTCCTTCTTGATTCACTCCATGGTTTCATCAAGATGCACAATCTCTTTTTATTTCTTATTACACAGCATTTCTGTAGGCTGATAAACAGCTGCTGGATATTTTCTATGCCAAAGACAATCATAGCAATAGAGTGTAAGTCTTACAAAATAAATGAGACATTACTTAAATAAAACATTTTGAAGCCTCCAGGCTTCAAGGTGCTATCCAAATAAGACAGTACCACCCACAGCCTCATGTGCTGCTTAAAAAAAGTCAGGGTTAACTGTCAGTTTAGATGTGCATTTCAATCAGAGTTAATAGTTCCAGAGTCTATGACTCATGTAAAAACATTTGTTTGGGGGCAAGGCAAAAAACACGTGAATTTTGCCTCCAAAAGTCATGTGTCTGAGGGAGCATTTTGCACAGGAACCTTATTCTTGAACAAAAGGACTTACACATTCTAGGCATGTTTGAATAACTTACCCTAGCAGCTAAAAGCTATTTTTCAAAGAGTTCTTCCAAAATATAATTAAAATCAAAGGTAAAAAACTGTAGCTCTTTCCAGAAGTTGAGGTATAGGATTCAGTATTTTTCCCTTGGACCTCCATATTGCTATGTGTTCTTTCTTACATCCTTCATATTTACTTTCCTTTTTGTTCTTACTGAATGGCTTTTTCATTCTCAAGAAGGATTGCCCAAGAATGGGGCACTGGGGTGGGCAACAGTGCTTTCCTCCCTTTGAAATGATTTTTCTAGTATAGGGATTAAAGGTGCCATGTAAGAACTTGGAGGCAGAACCTGGAAACCTAGGTCAAGTGATTAAACATTTAAACAAGTGGGCCTTGGCACCATTTCTTAGGTGCCAACAACACTCACTGTTTTAGATGTTGAAAATACAATGAAGAAATCCCATACTCTGAAGGACTGGTAAGAGGAGATACTATCAGGAGGAGGTTCTGAATGCTGGGTGTCAGTTGAGTAAAAACTGCAACAAAAGCCTTTATTTCCTTTCCTTTTCTGACTAATACAAACAGGTTGTCATGATGCTGGAAGACTGAAATGTATCTTACATTTTACAAACAGATGTCCATGGTACCAATAGCCTTCAAAGCGGGACAGATATTTCTATCATCTTCAAAGTGATCTAAAGTAAAATAACATTCATTTCTATGAGTTACACAGTGTGCAACCATGAGGTATAGTAAAAATGAAAGCATGTGAGTAATAGAAAGAGCACAGGGGTTGTACTGAGGAAGGAGATTATTGTTAAGGCAGTCATGAGCTAGAAGCAAAAACAAACCTGTGTTCAGCCTGATCTCAGAGCTGTTCCTGATTACAGAAGAGGGCATGAGAAACCCTCACGCAGTAGAAAAAAGCTGCAACAATCAATTGTTATTGATATTGTTTTGGTGGAAATGTCTTGGACAGAGACCTGAAAGGGCTCTCCATGGCCCTTTGCCCTGCTGTCACAGACAACTGCAAGGCTTTGTTTCTCATTGAAAGCAGTCAGCAGGGGGGCTGTTGGCATTTTCTCTTGGAAGAATGTAAGCTAGCCAAATGTTTTTGTTAAGGAAGTATCCAGGTTTCTGCAAAATGTGTTTCTTTCCATCCAGCTGGAAAGCAGCTTTGCAGAAAAGGACATGGGGGTCATGGTGGACACCAAGCTGAACATGAGTCAGCAACATGCCCTTCCTGCAAGGGTGGTTAGCAGTGCCATGGGCTTCATTAGGAGGAGTGCTGCCAGAAAGCTGAGGGAGGTGATTGTTCCCCTCTACTGAGCACTGGTGAGGCCAAACTGGAGTTCTGGGTCCAGTTCTGGGCTTCTCAGTACAAGAGACACATGGACATAGTGCTGAGAGTCCAACAAAGGGCTACAAAGACAATTAAGGTACTGAAGCATCTCTCCAATGAAGAAGGGCTGAGAGAACTGGGACTGTTCAGCCTGGAGAAGCAAAGACTCAGGGGGGTCTTACCAATGTATATAAATACCTGAAGGGAGGGGTAGAGAAGAGAGAGCCAGGCTCTTTTCACTGGTGCCCAGTGACGGAAAAAGACGCAGTGGGCACAAACTTAAACACAGGGGGATCCCTCCAAACAACAGGAAACACTTTTTTACTCTGAGAGTGACGGAGCACTGGTACAGGTTGACGAGAAGTTGTGGAATCTCCATCCTTGGAGACATTCAAAAGCCATCTAGAGATGGTCCTGAGCAACCAGCTCTAGGTGGCCCTGCTTGAGCATGGGATTGGACAAGATGAGCCCCAGAAGCCCCTTCAAACCTCAGCCGTTTTGTGATTCTATGAAAATTTAAGGTAAAAATAATTCAAAGTACTGATCACTTCATTTTATAAAAGAGGAAAGTTGTTTTCCATCCAGCACTGGTAATTATATCTTGGTTTTTACATTGCATGAATAAGCTCCATAGGACTTCAACACAACATATCTGCCCCCTGCCTCCACCTTCAGACACCTTATGTTGCAAAAGAGTTAACCCAACACCTAAATAACCCTGGAATGACAAATGACTGACAGTTAAATAGCTTTACCTAAATCACATCAACGTCATAACACCACCACTACAATTTTGGGGAGAATTAAAAATACCCTTTTCCTTAACATTTTATGCAAAAATCCCAAACTAAACCAAAACAACTGTCTGACTTAAGAGCCTCCAGATTTCCATGGAAAGACAGAGGGAGCTAAAGGAGGCAGGTATGACCATCTGAAGGAGTCAATCATTTTGGCAAAGTTGTTAAATATTATGAAGCAGGTTTGAAATGCAAAGGAGAAGTGGGACCCCAGATTGCATTATGGCAGCAGTTTTAGCATACCAGACTGGGATCTGGTACATTGGATCGCTGGTGCTGCTACCTCAGCTCAAGGTCTCAAAGAGAAAAAAATCTCATCATTTTCCAGGTTGCCTGTAGAAGCACAGGCACATCAAAAGAAACTTTTAATCTGTTCTGATGTTTACTGCTCCTTGGAGAAAAAAAGCGCTTCATTCAGAGTTAGAAAATATGGCCGGAACCAAGCAGCCTCACTCTGCAGTTCTCCAGAACAATTACTATTGCAGCTTGTTAGACGGTGACCTTAATTTCCAGGAGAAGGAACAAGAGTGTATAAAATTCATGCAGTGCTGTATTGATTTGCCTTGCAAATTTGAATTTTCCTTCTACTCACTTCATTTACATTGTCCAAGCCTGCTATTGTAGTGAAACCTGATTTAGGATCCTGCCAACTATGCCAATTTGTCACGGATGAGTGATTCAGATCACTTAAAGAAACACCATCAAAGGTATTAGCAAAAATGGGTTTAATATGATGTTGTGAAAGTGCAGCTTAACAGAGTTCAATAACAAGGTTCACTCTGTTACTATGTGGAAGAAACATACAGAGGAAATTCTGGCTAGAATTGAGCTAGAATGATTTACACAAAGACCAAAGAAAACAAAAGGGTCAAGTAGAACCTCTTGCTGAGTCAGGAGGATCAGACATTTTTTTCATCGATTCTCCAGGATAAAGGGGAGGACCTTAAAGCCAGGCGCATTTGGCAGGTTAATAAATGGTTAGAACAGTGGTGCTGTAGTCAGGGGTTTGGGTATTTAGAACATGGAACTCGATTTGGTAGGCCAGATCTACTGGAGGCTGGTGGAGTTGGTCTAAGAAAGAAGGGGAAGAGCTGTTTTGGTAGGAGACTTGCCAGGCTGGTCAAGAAAGCTTCAAACTAGATATGTTGGGGGAGGGGGTCATCGATCCATCCCAACACTCCCGGTCGGTTGCCAGCAACTGTAATAAGTGCTTGGAGAGATGTAGAGAGACTTCAGCTGCGGGAGAGTGGTAGAGAGACTTCGCCGCCTCCAGCCATTGAGCTGGCCTCATTTGGAGTCCGGCTCAGATGTCTCTATACAAACGCCCGTAGTATGGGAAACAAACAAGAGGAATTGGAGATGTGTGCAAGGCTACAGGGATATGATGTCATTGGTATCACAGAAACATGGTGGGATGATTCCTGTGACTGGAGTGTTGGAATGGAAGGTTACCAGCTCTTTAGAAAAGACAGGCCTGGCAGATGGGGAGGGGGAGTTGCTATTTATGTCAGTGATAGGCTGGAGAGCACAGAACTCTGTCTGGGAATAGGTGAGGAGGTAA
>NW_009927333.1:0-9260 GCF_000696875.1 Nestor notabilis | reverse complement strand
TGCAATTCTTGGCTGAAGCAACGCAGCAACACAGTGGAAAGATGCACCATTCACAGAGTTGTGTATTTCCTGGATAGAGGTCTTAGAAGATATGGAAGATGAATCAGAGGCAGAAGAATTCCAACTTTTAGTGTAAAACAGACTCTCCCATCACCAAATCTGTCTGCCTTTCCAAAATTATGTTTGTCCATTTGCCTTCTTTATGTCCTGCAAGGTCTAGTTAGACCATTCCCTCCAGAACCAGGACACTTGCAGCACTTTTTATAAAGATGGATAAAGACCCCTACAGAGTTTGCATGCTGCAGTATATAAAATCTACCCAGTAACACCCAGAAACACACATTTTGCTTAAGGCTGCAAGTCAGTGTGACTTTCTAATGTTCACACTTGGGTTTACTGTTCTTTGTACTTATCTATAGGCTTGTATTTTCTGACTCTTTTTACCAACCAGCTTCACATTGCAATGTGAAACCAAACTAAGAAGAAAAATAATTCAGCCCTCTTAATCTCTCTTTTACCAGCTTTTATTCAAATAGAACTTTGCTCGACTTCAATCTTTTGGGGGCAGCCTAGATAAGCAGATCCCCACCAGAGAATACCATTGAAATTAAAAGCTCGCTGCTTCTTCAACACATTCCCCTTTAATAAACTATAGTTATTAATTTTGTATATGTAGTTCATAGGACATCCACTGTTACCATTAAAATATACGTTTTCAACTTTTAAAGCTATAATGTGCTTTAGAAACTAATTGACCTTCTCAATTGAAATCAAGTCAGCCAAAATTGATGGCTTGCTGAAAACTAGAAAATCTGAAGATTTAATTTACAGGGCATTTCATTGGTGATTCCTATATGAAGTTCAGGTGGGTGAATTACCTACCAAGTATATTAGCAGACAGGACAGCATGAGCAATCCAGTCTTCTTGCAAACTCAGCATCAGAAACAAGTGTAACAGGTAAATGCCATCCAGTAACTTACATTTAAAACTAGATACTCATTCTTCTTCTAATATAAATTTGCTAATTATTAAAGTGTAAATATTATATGTTTACAAAACCAGAAGACATGCTGCACTTGAAATTTGCTATGAAAAATGCAAAAAGGAACAAGATCTGTGGAGCACTTGTAAATCTTAATTGCATACATTTGTGACACATCTTTGGCTAGGTGAAGCTGTTGGAATGAATCCCCTGCCTATGTCTCATAAAGAAATATAGACTACTATATAATTTCTTAGAAGAGTACTTTTAGTCATGCAATTAATTAATATGGAGTTCTCAAAAGACGTTTTTTGCTGTCCAGTACAATAATGTAAGACTGATGATGACTGGTTACAGTTTCATTTGTTTAGGGGGGAAAAAAAATAAAATTGGAACCTGGTCAGTATTTCAGATGTATCATGGATAGAAAAATGAACCAAGCTACTTCCTCAGACTTTTTCCAAACCTGTTTGCTTTAACTCTCAGTTGTAATAATGTTAAACACTTCAGGGTGCCTACAGGTTTTCTACAATCTTTTAATCCTTTTTAGGAACCATGGCTACACCTTGATATTCATGCACTCCATTAACTAGTGTAGTCATATATTCAACTCTAAAAAAAATTGAATTTGATGCTGTGATTCAATTTGAGAAAACTGTGTGGCAGGGAACATAGTGGAAAGTAATCTGAGCTATTTAAAAATTCTTATAAGTCATCTACATTTCTAAGAATAGAACAAAGGGAAAAGTCTAGTGGCTTGAACAAGCTGTTAGTTTGACCCAAACCATTCTATGATTCTGTGACATACCAGCAGGCAACACATTTTGAAGCAGACCTTTTGCCTTTTATCAAGGATATGACACCGTCAAAAGTTCAGTAACTTGCTGGGGATTTGATGGAACCCAGAAATTGATGAACCAACTAAGGTATCGGTAACAGGCACTGCAAGATTGGCGAATTTCTGAAGCCTTGTTCTTCCCTGGGCTCAAATTTAGCCTATAGCTAACCCTGGCTATCACAGCTAGGCAGCAAAATGACAAGAGCATCATTAACTACAGCCTTTTTCTGCATGTCTTGCAAAAAGAAAAAAAGTTCAGTATGTAGCAAATACTGTACAGTAAGTTGGATTAGTACAAGCTTAGTGACAGAGAAAAAAGTTCCTATTTCAGGCCAAATCTCATAAAGAGCAGAATTACACAGCCACCAAAGAAACAATATAAAAACATCAGGAAGAGTGTCACAGTGAGAGGAACAAATAGCAGCAGGCTAGTTGCTACATTCAAGAGGGACTGCAATATGCTGTTCCTTAAGGCAGAGGAAAATACAATAATAATTTGTGCAACTGAAACCTAATGCACTTCTTGCTCATAATTTGAAGCATTTAAAATTGGTAAATTGATCCAAACCTTTTCCCAGGAGTGTTCTTTTTGCTGGTTATAGCTAATACTAAAATTTTCACAGCTACATTTTATTCTTACCAGAATTAGTAATTCCAGAGAAACAAGGGAGCAATCAATTTCATAATACTACTGTGGATAGTGAAAAGACCTCTCTCCCTCTCTTCTCCCTCTACTTTTCACTAGTACTGCATCTATGGTTTGAAAGCAAATATCTCATAAAGTTTGCAGCCTTCAGCTGTCAAGTCCATTAATCATCAGGTTAATAAAGGCTTCACTTTAGAAGTGTCTTCTACGTTCCTAAGAAGTACATTTAAAATACATTCTTTGTCTTGAAGCCAGAAGTAGTAAAGTAGTAGAAGTACTAAATTAAACACGGTAAAATTTTGGACACGGGCAAGCTTAACTCTATGCCATGGTGGAGCCCAGAGGAAGAGATTTTTTTTTCTACTTAAAGAAATTTTCATCTCAATTAGTCACAATTTATCATTTGCTTTTCAAATGTCATATTGTACAAGCACTTCATCTAGCTCACATTGCAGCAAATCTTTAAGGCTTACTTCCCAGAAGCCCCTTTCTCCTTTATCTGTCTTCTCAACTTTTTCTGTCGGGCATGTCTGTGTATGCGTACATCACAGAGAAAACAGATTTGCTGTAACAGAAGAAAACTGTTCAGATCTTATAACATTTCTTGCATGCAGCTGAATAGGTGCTTACATTAGTCTTTCAATAAATGGTTTACACCAAAATTGTACTAGCACTGCAAACATTAATAAGAATATAAATGTTTCATTTTTATAACACAAAAATAATTTTTTCCCATTATGCAATTTAAGTTACATTAAGCAATTGCTGAGGACAGAGTCCTTAGGCCTCCAATAATTCTGTATTCAGAATTCCTTATTCAGTATTGCTCCACAATTCTCACTTCATAAAAGGCTTCTAGCTAGTTGCTGCAAATAAAGGCACCTTGTTGATATATACTATAGTCATTTGTTTCCCCTTTTGATACAGTTAAGGATGCATCCTGAATAATAAGTTGTACCTTCTCAAAGACATTTGCATTCAAACCAAAAGAGATAACTGAGTCTTAGGGATTCATGCAAAAAAAGAAAGTCCAATTATATGCCGAATATGTCTTTTTGTTAGTACATTAAAACTACATGTGCCAAAGGATATCATATTAATTCATAAATGAGGAACAAATAATCTCATGTGGAAAATGAAAATAAGATGTGCCTACTACATAAAGACTGAAATTTCTAATCCATATGTGTGTATATGCATGGTTTTTTTTGTGTAGCATTTTTTAAAGAAACGTGACAGTCTCCAGTAATTTGTACCCACTTCACATTAGCTAATACTCTATTGCCTGAAAAAATGGTAACTGACCAAGTCATGGAATTTAGGTTAAAATGCCATTGTATTTTTTTTTTTGTCCTTGTATGACCAGATTTTTAATTCATTTAAGAAGATTTTTTTAATTGAAGAACTGCCATGTTGTAATTCTTGCACTTCAACAGCAAGAACACTTCCCAGCAGGATGCATTTATGACAAAGAAAAAATAAAATGTGTCAAATCAGCATTGCTATAAAGAACAAAAATTAAAGAAAAGGTCAGTGTAGAAAATATGAGAGGAATAAGACTATAGCTGTGCATTAGTTTAAAAAAAAAATAAATATCTAAGACAGAGTAATAAAAATATTCTTGACTTTTATCTGGGAAGTTTTGACATGCTTATGAGAAAATCAGAAGTTTGAGACATACTAGGATGAGATGGTATATTCACTAACATTGCAGAATAGAATAAAGTTTGAATTACTGCTGAACTCTAAGTATTGCTTTGACTTTCAGTCTTCAAATACTGAATTCAGAAGTGACAAGAACAAAACAGCCTTCTTAGATGCCTGTCCTGGTTTCAGCTAGGCTAGAGTTAACTGTCTTCCCAACAGCTGGTATTGTGCTGGTTGAACAAGTAGGCTGGCGGGCACAAGAACCTGGGAAGGGACACAGCCAGGACAGCTTACCCCAACTGACCAAAGGGATATTCCAAACCACAGAGCACCATGTTGAACAATAAAACTGGGGGGAGTTGACTGGGATTGACTGATCGCTGCTCAGGGACTGATTGGGCATTGGTTAGCTGCTGGTGAGCAACTGCATAGGGCATCACTTCTTCTGTATATTCTTTTATCATCATTATTATTATTTTCCCTTTCTTTTCTGTCCTATTAAACTCTCTTTATCTCAAGCCAAGAGTTTTACCTTTTTTTCCAATTCTCTCCCCATCCCACTGTGGTGGCAGTAAGTGAACAGCTGTATGGTGTTTAGCTACCTGCCAGGTTAAACCACAACAATGCCTTACCTGAAACAATGTATTTTCACCTCTTTTATTTGATTTACTATTTCTTCTGGAACAGCTTGAACAAGGTTTACGTAAGTGTTACACAGCCTCATTGATCTTAATATTGATAAAAGTTACTTGTGGATCTGAACTTTCCTTGAAAATTTTTTATTCCATTACTCTGAAGATTTGCTCATCAGAGAGAACACTCTCAGCACACAGAACGCAACAAGTCAGGCTCCTCACCCTCTTATGAGTTTCCTTCAGCATCTAAAGGCTCTCTACCTTTAATTAATCAGTTAACATCATGTTACAAATTAAATATAAAATAAATATCTTAATATATCAGTGCTTTCCTTACGAGAAGTCAACAAGGACATAAACTTGTGGGTGCAGTTACTGCAGTTCTTAGTGTAGTTTGTACATCTTCTTAATTCTCTTTTTTAATTCTGGTGTAATTCTGTCTATGTAGATTTCTTCGTTTGGAACAAATATGCACTGATTTCTGAGCGAACTTATGTTAAAGCATAATTACAAAGGAAAAATAATAAGCAAAATTTAGCATATTCAGTGTTTCTCCTACTTTTTAAATATCAAAGATATTTTGTTAAACATATAAAACTGAAATGATTCAATATGTTATTATTCCTTTTTATGTATCAGGATTGATTTGTGATACAGCAGGCAGTTTTTCTTTTCTTGTTGTTCCCTACCGGAGATTTTAGAGGAATATTTTATTCATCTGAAAGCTTTGATATTTTTTCTCATTTGTAATTAAATGAATGAAAAAATCCACATAAATGAATGTACATTTAAAATTTACTTTCACAAGTATGCACAGCAGAAGTTAACTTTGAAATCTGATTCCTAACCCTAAGTCAGAGAAAATCTTAAGTATTAGGACCAAAACAATGTATTTCACCTCTCAAGACATTTGTACCAATAGAGATGCCTTACTGATCAACTTACTACTCACTGCAGACATTTCATGCACAGATTTAATTTTGAAGGCAAATGACTGTGAAGCATTTTTCAGCATTTAGGTATCAGGTGCACCTTAAAGTGTCATCAGAAAAGAATTCTTGTGGACTATTGCCTTTCCAAGAAAAAGGAAGGTCAGTCCTTTGGGAATAATTCAGAACTTTTATTCTAGAATAAAGTTGGGAAGTCACAGAAATTATTCCTATAATTTTTATATATTTATTATCTATCAGTTTGGGGCTGCTGCCAGGAGTCCCAAAGCATGTCAGTTAAGATCTTCCAGAGCTCCTCAGGCTACCTGCTTCATGTTTTATGGCGAAGAGAATGTGCAAAAGTAAATTTACACACAAGAGCCCTGTGATTTCTGTGTCTTACATCTGTATTGCTGGTTTTTGATTAGGTCAAAGTTTTCATACCACTGTACAGTTCAGTACACCATTTTTTGATGGATTACCATGCATCACACTCTGAAATTCTGCATCTCTACCTTCCCCACTCCATATGGTCCAAATAAATTGCTAGGAGCTTAGGTCTAGATTCATTCAACCTCAATCCAGCCTAGGCTCCTGGGAATGCTCTGGAGTCTGTCGTAAGATGGCTCTAGACCTGGGTGCATGAACGTCAATGAATGATCCAGCACCAGATTCTATATCATCCTGCATGATGTCAGGAATCCGAACAGACCCACTGTCACTTCGGTAATGAGATTGTATATTTATTTCGGGCAGAAGCCTGGAACAGAAATGTTTGTTTTGTACAGGTTGGTACAAAGCAGAAAGCTTTGCAGAGAAGGTAGTTTACACTGAGCAATACACTCAGCTGCTGCAAGGAGAGAGGAAAAACTCACTACCTTTCTTAAGCAGAATTCAAGGGTTCAGTGGCTGGTCACTGAGGTATTTGAGGTTATGTGTGCCACCATAAGAGCTTAACAGCTGAGTGCACAGCAGCATCACACCAGTGATGAGATGAGGACGAGGCTTCAGGCAGCTGTCAGGGACAGGCAGAGCAGACTGGCAGAATCTAGACAGCAGCTCAGGGGTTCAGTTTCAACATGTTTCAGGTGACACATTTTGAGCTCTGTGAATCAGCATCTACACATGAAATGTTCACTGGGACATTTCAAGCCAGCTGTAGTAATAGGATTTTTGTGGAGTCATTAATCATCATTATCACACAGCCCTGCAGTACTGCTGCAGACCTAACCAAGACTGTGATAGTGCCAAGGAGAAACAGCGCTTATCTCCACAAGTATACAGTCAGAGTAGATAATTCTGATAAAGGATATGGGAAACAGACACAGAATGCAAAAACAGATTAATAACTTTCAAAGCCCACAGCCATTTGCAGAGACTTTGTTAGGAAATTTGCAAACTAGCATAAAGAAAGAGCAATGGAAGCATCGATGAGGGGCAGAAGACAGAAGTGCAGAAGGAGGGGGGGCAGAGCATTGCACCTAGAAATCCATCAAAACCTCAAATCTGAGTGTCCCTGAAGGGATTTGTTTCCCACAAAGCAGTGAGATGGGGAAAAAACTTTTCCTTTCTCTAATCTTCTTCTTTTTCAGAAATATTCTGGAAAAGGAAACTATCAAGCTCTGAGATAAAATTTATCATGTTAACATGAATTCTATTACTTCCCTAATAATACTTTATACTTCTATGTCTTATGTCTATAGAAATAAACCATTCCATGCATTTTTACAATTTAACAATGCGATGATATTTTACCTGAATTTATTGCAAGCATATAGTATTACTTAAGAGAAAAGGATATACTTTTCTCATGAATGTCTATCATATTTATGCATATACTTATCTGGCAGATCTGATAAGGACTAATTATTTGAGGGGAAGCTGTTTGATTAAAAGGATCAAACTAATCAACAATAGAATGAGAATTGAACAGAACAAAAAGTTGTGAACTACTTAATAATTCTGTCTCCAAATTGTTACTAAAAGACAAGTAAATCTTTGGTTTGGTTGTGTAAGAAAATTTTGAGCTGAATACTGCAAACTGACATCAAACTGCCAGTCACTAACTTACAGAGGTGTTGAACCAGGCGCTGGTTTAGCACAGATTAGATAAACAAGAAAATAAGCTTTGCATCATTACTATGCTTGGTTAGCTATTGTTTGCTCTCCTAAAGATCTTCCTCTTTACAGAGGGGGTCCAGGATGGAGGGGAAGCAGGAGGGAGGAAGGGAAGAGCAGTGCCAAGTCTGCGTACTAATGTAAAACTAGTCTTTGCTACTCCCATATACCAGCCAAACTGGGACTCTGGCATGAATACTAAACTGCATGACAGCAATATAAGGCATTATATTACAAGCCTCCTATTTATAATTAAATATAAAATATGAATTAAAAGGCAAAAATCATAATTTCTTATTGTATAGACTATACACATATATTTTGTGTATATATATTATATATACAACATAAAAAAATCATAATCATAAATTTCAGCTACCACAAATTAAATACTGAAATGTCATACACCAGAACTTTAAAAATAAGCTCTTTGCATAAGGTTCAGTAGAAAAGTTTAGGATGGAGTCTAGAATATATAGTATACAGTAGCTGGCTTAATAATAATACTTAAGCTACTAAATGCAGTATCTTGCAAAGAAGAAATCTATCAGACAGCAGTACTTTCAGAGATTAAAAAAGAAAGCACACAAAAATTATATAATAGAGGACATTAATTATAGAGACTCTAGAAACTTAGAGGGAATGAGCAAATCTTAAAACATTAAAAAATATCAAGTCATTCCAGAATATCTCTGCAATATCCTTGTACCTTCTATTTGTACATCATCTACTGTCAGGAACTGCATATACTGACTCCATGTAACACTGGGCTTGCTTCTCAGTTCAGCTCTTATCTGATCAGCATGAAATATAGGGAATGATAAAAAATTAAACATAATCAGTAAAAGCTAAGAGAGAATAAAAATCTCCTCTCTGTGCTGACCTATTCTTCAAGTAGAAGGGAATGTATGGGCAGAATAAGAAAATCAGTTAGAATGTTTTAGCTATAAGACTGCTTGGTATGAAGATACATCATAGATCCTAACAAACATTCATAAAAAGCAAGCTTTTTAATGGCAGTGAAAATTAGGACATCTCTTTGAGGTTTTAAACTAGTGTTTACATTCTTCCATCCTTTAATTAACTTAAATCCTCTAATCATTTCTAAAAATAGGTGAGTTCTTTGCTTTTATTTAACAAATAAATAAAAGCATGACTACTAATGACTAATCTGGGTACAGTACCAAGACAGTTTAATATTAACCTGGATGATGTATTTAAATTCAGTTATATGTCTAAGATCAATAAATATTACTCTAAGATATCAAACAAAAATTTCAAATTAATTCATGAAAGTTTACACATGTTTTATAACTGAGGTGTTTCCTAAGGCCGGTTTTTAAATTGAGGTATTTCCTAATACTTCACTTGGAGAAGGAGCTGGAGTTTTTGAAAAGTAAACCCGAGTGCAGAGGACCAAGCTTTAAGGAAGGCCTTTTTTCATAGAATCATAGAATGGTTTGG
>NW_009927332.1:0-853 GCF_000696875.1 Nestor notabilis | reverse complement strand
CTCCACCAGCCCCTGCTGAGAGGCCAGTCCCGAGGCCACCCAGCACCCCGAGAGCCGCCTCCCCCTGCACCCCGTTACCTTCCCCGATGAACTTCTGCACCAGCTCCGAGCCCGACACACGGATGAAGGTGCAGTCGGTGTGGTGGGCCACAGCCCTGGCCAGCAAGGTCTTGCCTGTGCCAGGGGGTCCGTAGAGCAGCACGCCCTGCAGGGGCCACACGGACACCTCAGCACCCCGTCCACGCTGCACGGGCAGCAGGGGACACCCCCAGAGGTGACACAGTGGCACTGAAGAGCCCCCAAATGCCGGCCCCCACCACAGACCCCCAGCACTTGCCTTGGGCTGGGCGATCCCCAGCGCCTCAAAGAGCTCAGGGTGCTTGACCGGCAGCTCGATCACCTCCTTGATTTCCTTAATCTGCTTGTCCAAGCCCCCGATCATCTCGTAGGTGGAATCTGGAACCTTCTCCACCATCATGAGGGACACGAGAGGGTCCACTTTGTTGGGCAGGATCTTGTGCAGGGTGTAGCTGTCGTTGCGCAGCGCCACGCGGCAGTTTGGGGTCACCTGCAGCGAGCAGGGGGGAGCTCAGCACCCCTGGGCAGGGCCAGGACAGGCAGCTCCGGGCTTCCCACGTCCCCTCAAGCATTGCCAGGACACTCACGTCGTTGATGTCGATGTTCTTGTCCACGTCCACCACGAACTTCCCCTCTGGGTGCACCTGGAAAGCGACAGTTGCCCAATATCCACAACGGGTGCTCGGAGCAGGGCACAGGAGCCAGGGAGCTCGGCCACCCCCAAACACCCTGCAGCCCCTCCTGCCCCCCAAGGCCTGTGCCAGCTGCCTCCCAC
>NW_009927331.1:2656-8295 GCF_000696875.1 Nestor notabilis | reverse complement strand
CGCTCCCTCTGCTTCCCCCTGGCCGCGCCGGGTGCGACCGCCCTCCTGCCCGGCCCTGCTCGGCGTGCGCAGCAGCCCCTCCGGAGCGGAGGTTGTTTTACTGTCGCCGAGGCGCAGAGGCGTGCGAGCCCCGCGTCGTCGCGGTGTCTGAGGGAGCAAAGGAGCCGTGTGCTCCCCTCGTACAATGCACTGTTGGTTCTCTGCAAGCGGGGAGTTTATCCTAGTGCGGTTTTGAAGCTATTGCTTCCATATGTTGCCTGAGAACAAGGATGCTGCCTTGCAGGAGAACTTTGTGTTCCTTCAGAAACATTCTGCATGGGTACAGCCCTTCAAAACCTTCCACAACGCAAACTTACGACTACTGAAATTGTACTTTGGTAATTCCAGTGCTTTGAAGTACAGCCTGAAAACATTCCCAGTACGAATGCATCTCTAGTTAACTGAATCATAGTACGTGTAATTCCTTTAACTGGGCCACTGTTTTCTGCAGTAGTTTTGGGAACAGTGGAATCAAAGCATCTTTTTAAGACTTGTCACTATACAGCCACTAATGTTTCAGGGCTGATTCCCTGGTGGTGCTGGAGTGCAGTTAGTGAGGGGATTAACTGCTGTCATTTCATTTGCTTTCTGGTGGTAAAAGTACATGTTATGAAGCATTTTCTTCTTGTGTGAGGTTCTTTAACATCCATATGGGATATAATAATGCCCAAGTGAGCAAGACTCTGCTTTAGAAATGCACCTCCTGCAGAAAGACAGTGAGATTTGTGATGAGCCTCAGCTCCTGCAGGACTTTCTTGAAGAGTCTCTAGCCAGTCCTCACAGTTATGCCTTCTGCTCTTAATTTAAAGCTTTACACATATTACCATCAACTGTTCCAGAAGAGCACAGCTACTGATCATGATCTTCGTGACCTCACGTCCTTTGTTCTGCTGGTTGCATAGGCTCTAAGCAACAGAGCTTGCAAGAAGAATGGAGGTCCTGAACTTGGCTTGACAGTAGCTTCCCCAAGAGCATGGAGCATGCTGGGTGGATGGGCCCAGGTGAGATGCACCATAGGGCTCATCTCAGCTGAATTCTCCCGTGGACTGATGCTCCATACTCGGGTACATTGCATTACTGCAGCCCCGATGAGAAGCAGCCATGTGTACAATGGTGGTATCTCTGTCTATGGCAGAAGACTTGAGCCCTTGGAGGGGGATAGGACACTGCTGACTGCTGCTGCAGGCTAGGCGAGAAGTGCTGGGGTGGCCTGTGCCCAAACCCCTCAGAGAAAGACCCTTTTGGGCTGCAAAAGGCAGCAGTGAGGGCAGCATCCTCTGGCCATTCCATGGAGCAGCTCTCACAGTGACTTCAGTGGCTCCAAATGCAGGGATTACCCTGGTGTTGGTGGTTCAGACACAGGACAACAGATGCAATAGATGTTGGTGTTCAGATTGTCTTTTGGAACACAACCTTGGCTGAGAATCTGAAGGCTCACCAGGTTATGGTTTAGTCCTGGTTGTCTGTTCATGCTACGCTCATCTTCAGTGGTGAAGTCATTTATGAATTATGACCCTTTCCCTCCCATCTTCCCACCTGATACATCAGCCAGGTCAATGTCTGCACCAGTTCTGAACCTCCTTCCCCTCTCACCCACACTGGAAAATACGCTACAAAATAAAACCGATTGGGCAAAGGCAGCAGAGAAATATGGTACATTTAACAATAACATTTCTATATAGAATTCCACAGTGTATTGAATCTATTTAATGAGTTTTCTAGATTAAGCCGAAGTCTAGGGAATTTTTATTATAATGCCACATCCCATAAAAATATCTGTGGTCCTGTGAGAGCAGACACCACGTTAATCTGTTTCTTTAATGGTAGCTGATTAGGTAATAGGCTTTTTTGCAATGATATTGACATTATTACCCCCTGTGTAGTTCAGTTAATAAGAAGTTCTGTTCCTCAACACCTTCCCTGTCCCAGGCCCACGATGTGGGGCAAACAGGGTGTGAATTCAAGTGGCTGGTTTAATCTGTGGGTATACAGTAAACATAGTCCCCATTTTGAAATGCACCAGGAGAGATGACAGATAACTTTTTCTACCAACCCAGGGGCAGATCATAAAGAAATGGAGGAGACCAGATTCATAAGGAACAGTTTCCACTTTGCCAGCCCACTGTTGTGATGGGCCCAGGCTTGGTGGCTCTCTTCAGCATTTGTTTCTGTAGGAGCCATGGGAAGTGCATCCCGGGACCTGGCTGCCTTCGAGCCAGTTTTGCCATTCCTGGAGATATTCAAGGCCAGGCTGGATGTGGTTCTGGGAAAACTGATCTAGTTGAAGATGTCGCTGCTTATTGCAGGTGGGGTTGGTCTGGACGACCTCTGAAGGTCCCTCCAACCCAGACTGTTCTATGATTCAAATCCCCAGGAGGATGCAGAACCTGCTGCTGGACCTTACCACTCTGTCCCATCACTGTGCCTCACCACCACGGTTGGAGTGAGGCGTAGCAGAGGTGAGGAAACCAGTTTTCTAGAAAACCCTGGGAGCAGAGAAAGAAGAGGGTTTGTTGTGCCGGGGACCTGACGGTTTGTCTCGGCAATGAAGGGTTGGGAGGCCTGTGGAGGCAGCAGAACTGACCCATCACACGGACACACACCCAAATTACATCATGCTCCTTGCTTAAAAGAAATCCAATTCTGAGAAACTTTAAGTGGCTTAAATTATAAATGAATCACTTCCCTGTGTGGGATCCAATGAACTCGTTGTTTACAACACCGGGAGAGCTGCAATTACCCTGCACATGTCTGCTGTGAAATACCTTGAGAAGGGGCTGAGGCCACCCCACTGGTCCCTTCCTGACCTGCTTCTGCCACCAGCAGCAGCCAAACTGTCGCCAGTGTTCTCACAGACATCCAAACCCAGTGTAATCAGTTCAAATGACCAGGGATGGGTAATCCTCCTTATGATGAGAACTGCTGGCTCCTGGGTGAGCTTTTTGATAACTTTCATTAGGAAATTGCTTAGCATAAGTCATTGATTCTTTTATCACAGAGTCCCGGAGTGGTTTGGGTTGGAAAGGACCCTAAAGCTCCTCCAGTTCCAACCCCTGTCCCCTGTATTTATCATATTGCAAATTTAAGGCTGGTAGAGCAAATGTTTCCCTAAAAACAAATAAAACCCAGGGAGGCTGAGCTGTGTTATCTGTATGTCTGTCTATCGAGATGAGCTCTGAGGAAGAAGCTCTTCCCTGTGAGGGTGCTGAGGCGCTGGCACAGGGTGCCCAGAGAAGCTGTGGCTGCCCCATCCCTGGCAGTGTTCAAGGCCAGGTTGGACACAGGGGCTTGGAGCAACCTGCTCTAGTGTAAGGTGTCCCTGCCCATGGCAGTGCAGGGGATTGGAGCTGGAGGAGCTTTAAGGTTCCTTCTAACACAAACCAGGCTGGGGTTCTAAGACTGTAAAAAACATCTTTTCTGGAAGAAGGTTAAAAGCAGCAGTTGCAAACACAACCAGGGGCAGTGGTTGTTCAGTTCCTACATTAATATTTAGTTTTGCTTAAGTTTAAAAAGGATAAAATTCTCTGTTAACCTTCATTGGGTGAGTGACAAACACTGAAGGAACAAGCTGAGGATGTGTAGGTTAGGTCACACTTCAATTATTATGGGAAGTCAGTTAAGTTCCATTTGGAAATATGTGTGATAGAACAGCAAAGTCAGAGATTAAGAACCCACCAGAGATTGATGATGGCTCTGATCCTGCTGTAAGGACACTTGTGGAATGCCAGATAGGGAAAAACAGCAGTCTAATGGCAGAGCTAAGCTTTGATGAAAGACATTATCAGACAGCAGTGGGAAAGGCCTTCCATTAGGCTCCAGGAAATATAGTAATAGAGCTATCACTGCTGGTGCCTCGTTTAGATCCAGATCCCACGGGGGGATACCCATACAGCTGGGAAGCACGGTGCCAGCCATACTCACAGTGCTAATCCAATGAATGCTTGGCTGGAAATACCTTCTGAAAGATGGAGAAGAAAATCTCTCACTTGCCCTGTCACCCTTCCTCTCATTAGCCAGTTGTGAAGCCTACAAAGCATCCCTGTGCAACTGTGGTGGTGCAAGAACAGCAGTGGAAGTGGTTCAGAGGATTTCCCCAGGCAGGAAGCAGCAGTCTGGGGAAGGAGGGAGCTTCCAACTGCATGTTCCATCTGTCACCGTGAATTCACAGTTTCACAGTCTGGTTTGGGTTGGAGGGATCTTAAAGCTCATCCAGCTCCAACCCCCGCCTTCCACTGGAGCGGGTTCCTCCAAGCCCCTGTGTTCAACCTGGCCTTGAACACTGCCAGGGATGGGGCAGCTACAGCTTCTCTGGGGACCCTGTGCCAGTGTCTCCCCAGGCTTCTTCCCTTTTGGAGTGGACATAAAGCACAGGGAAAATATAAAAGCAAATGATTACAGAGGTCTGTGCAAGGAAATAGACTTTTAAGGACTTGGCCTGAGGAGTTGCTGTTATGTGCTCTTTGAGGTTTCTGCTGCTGCCAGGCTTCCCTGTTGGGAGTAGCTGTGGGACTCCAAATTTCATAGTGTAATTTTGAAGTGCCAGGGCCAGGTATTCATCCTAAAGACAAAGTGTGCTGGCTTTTGAAGGGCAAAACTCTAATGAGAGTCAGCTATGTCAAAGAAAGCGCCTCTGTGTAACTTCTGCAGTCCCTGAGCAGCTGCAGGAAACAGAATTTCACTGAAGATGTTAGTCTCTGGTATCCTTTCTGTTCTGACTTACTCCTACTTCAGCATGCTTAGCATAAAACAAATCACGTCCTACTCATTGCGTAAGTACACCTTGTCTTTTCTGTAAACCCTCCTTGCTACAAAAACATGAGAGCAGCTGCACTGGGACGGTTTCAGGCACACTGGAAAACAAGGATGCACTGGGAAATCTTTCAAATAACAAATTCAGTAACTACGTTCCATTTATTTATTTCTTCAGGGCTTTTTTCAGTGCCCAGCATTGACCGTCAGTGGGTTTAGTGCTTGCTGGGGTCAGGGCTGTGCTCTGGGAAATACAAAGAATCTTCTTGCCCATGTCACAGATCGAAGACCTCTGATCAAGTGGCAGCATAAGAGAATTTTAAATGAAAGAAGCAGTATTTATAACCGTTAAAGCAAACAGTCACTGTGTGTTAGAAGCTAGATTGGTCTGCTGCTGTGTCAGAAGACAGGTATTACATGTTTGCAGTTGGTTCTGATTCAAAAGTGGCAGAAATAGTTGTCTTGAGGCCTTGTTGGAGGACTGTAATAATCAGGATGCGAGTGTCCTGTTCCCTGATCTCCAGACATAACCTGAACATGAGCCCCCTGGCTGCCTCCACCACCCTCAGTTATTTGGTACATGAAGGCATGCAGTGATGTTCATGCTGCTGAAGAGCTCCATCGTCCCACCAAAGAGATGAGCAATGGTGCTGCAGGGTGAACATCACCCACTGCCAGCCATGGGAACACAAGGAAAAGCTCCTGCTGTAACATGTGCCAGTGGAAGGACCCCCAGCCATGGCAGAGAAAGGTGTCATGGAATCATAGAATAGAATCATAGAATAGTTTGGGTTGGAAAGGACCTTAAGATCATCCAGTTCCAACCCCCCTGCCATGAGCAGGGACACCAC
>NW_009927331.1:0-2254 GCF_000696875.1 Nestor notabilis | reverse complement strand
GACGCAATACTCCAGGTGAGGTCTCACAGGAGCAGAGCAGAGGGGCAGGATCACCTCGTTTGACCTGCTGGTCACGCTGCTTTTGATGCAGCCCAGGATATGGTTGGTTTCTGGGCTCAAGCGCACACTGAAGCCGGTTCATGTCAAGCTTCTCATCAACCACATACCACACCACATACCGGCCTCTCCTGGGTCAACAGCACCTTGAAACCCCTTCTGAAGGACAGAGGGTAACAGGGAGCACTGGTTATCCCAGGAAAGCTCCTTTGGGGGAAAAGCCTTCCCAGGGTGGGCGGAGGAGGATGAGGATAAGGGTACGGAAAAGAAGGAGGAGGAGGAGAAGGTGGAGGAGATGGAGTAGGAGGAGAGTGTCAGTGGGGACCTGTCACTCCTCTGTGTTACACCAGGACCTGCTTGACTGCCACTGGGTTGCTCGCCTACTCCGCACAAAGCATGATGCTGAGAGACATGACTTGGTTTGGAGCTAAAAACATTGAACCCAGGCTGCAAATGTTTGGTAACATCCCCTTGTCTTTCTGCTGCAGAGTCCCGTGTCACAGCCGTTCTTCTGCTTCCCAGTTCCAGAGGCTTGACAAGCTGGCACTCGGCAAGGGCCACCGCTGGTGTCTGGAGAGGACACATGGGAGGAAAAGCTGGCCCGCAGGCATGTGCTTCCTGCCCACTGCTTGAACAATACCCTGGCAGTACCCCGACATCGCTGGGGAACGGCTCTTACTGGGGTGGGTAACTTCCTCCTTGCCAAGACAGGTAAGTGCAGTAGAGCTGAGTGGTGTGTGTGAGAGGCAGTGTGCAGAGGCAGCCTTCACTCCACTCATCTGACAGCCGGCAAATGGGACTTGCCAGCCTCAGGAAACTGAAGTACAATGTCTGCATGTAGTTTTGAAGTGTAACGTCTGCCTGTAATTGCAGGTAGACTTGGCCGAGCTGGGTCACTACCCGCACATGGATCTGCAAAGCAGCAGGCAATGCACACTGCAAGCAATGGTCCAGGGAGGCTGTGGTGCACGAAACTGCCCATGTTCTTCACTCACAGCTCAGAGGACACTTCACTTCTCTCTGTCACCTTCTAGAGACAGAAGACACAGCACACACGGACTGAGCTCTCAACAGCCCCAGTGTTTGTCACCTGAAGTTTCAAGGCTAACCCCGATGGGCTGCAGCTGCACAGAATCACAGCAGAACACCTGAAGCACTAATGGTGCTGCAGGGGTGGGGAGTTCCACACTCACAAAAGCCATGCAGCTTCCAGGGATAGGCCTTAGGAATGCTGGGGGGTCTTCAGGCCCCATGACTGAGCACAGGCTGCAGACGCTGTAAGGAGCACCTGCATTAGGCAGTGAAGTAGTTGGTTTGAGGCACAGACAGTCTCTGAGGTGATGGTATCTGACAGCACTCTGAAGGCACCAACCAGTCCCACAAGACTGCCCCTGCTACAGACCCAGGTATGCATTTAACACCTCAAATGATCTTCAGAACATTTGTCTGAACTCAGAATTCTGAAATTCGGTTTTTGAATCTTGAGGTTTCTTTCCTGAGAGTCTAAGTTTTGGGGATGTAAAGCAATATAAGTGAAGGTAAGATGCCCCATCCCTGGCAGTGTTCAAGGCCAGGTTGGACACAGGGGATTGGAGCAACCTGCTCTAGTGGAAGGTGTCCCTGCCCATGGCAGGGGTTGGAGCTGGAGGAGCTTTAAGGTACCTTTCAACACAAACTAGGCTGGGATTCTGGGATTCTGTGGTTTGACAGGAGCAGCCTGTAGGCTGAAATATGGATCAGACACACCAGAGATGGGCTTTTCCACATCTGGATCCAGTGGCTGCAGGAACAAAATAAATTCAGGGAGCAGCCACTTGTGTGACCCTTCCTCCCTTCAAAGTGTGAACTAGAAAAACCCTGAGGCTGTTTCCTGTGAGCCTTGTTGTGCACTCTGGAAAGTACAAAACGGTCCATTTAATCAAGTGCTGGCATAGGCTCACAAAGCCCACTAGGATCCATCTCTGAGAAGAGCAGAGTACATCCCTCAGGGTTAAAGAAGAGCTTTCAGGCAGCAAAATGCTACATTGCATTTAGGGGTTTTAATCTGATAACATGTGGGGCTTTTGTTGTTTCACCTGCCAGCATAAAAAGCTCTTCATAAAGACCCTTCTAATGAAAGCATGAGCCAGTTAATGAAGCCATAATGGCAGTGATGAAAATCATAGCATCTTAGAATGGTTTGGGTTGGAAAGGACCT
>NW_009927330.1:0-4581 GCF_000696875.1 Nestor notabilis | reverse complement strand
CTGGGCAAGTCCTCTCGAGGACTTGAGGCTCAGCGTCCCGGAGCCTCATTTCCCTCTCATTAAGGTATTTTAGAAAATGAAACACAGAAAAAAACAAAAGCTTGCTCATAATTATTGTCGAGGGCCATCTATTCTTGTACTTCAAGAATATAGTTTAGAAAAGGGATTTCATACTGCCTCTGCCCAGTCAGCTTTCTCATCTTCCAGAATGATATGAAGACCTAGAGCTGTTTTCCTCACAGAAGTCCAGAAAATACTGCAAAATTGGATAGTGTTCCATTAGAAATCCTCATAAAATGGAAGCAGCTGTTTACCTCTTTAAACAAAACAAACCAAACCACAAAACCCACCAAAGACTGAGAATCCCACTGGCTTTCTACTCTTAATCCTAGCCTGGAGCCCATGATTAGATCTCATATCTTCCTCCAGCCTCTCTCAGTTCTATGTGAGTGCACCTATCTACTTTTTTGGACTCTCTCGTCTTGTTCCATTTTAGTGAATGGTCACAATGAAGTTAAAGACTCAGCTTTTGGTCACCTGAATCAGCTTTACTACATCTAGCCTTGAGCAGGGGAGCCATGTAATCCCCACAATAGAGCTCTCTATCCACTAACTCCAAACCTGAATGGCTTCTTGAGTGGGTCTGGTGGTTTGTATTAAACACCACACTGCTAGAGCCGCCTTTTGCAGCCCTATCCAAGTTACTTAAATGCCAATTTGGCTATGCCTGCATCCCATTCAGCACAGACACAGCTATGCACCACAATATTCAGAAAGCATTTGATGCAGTCCTTTCTACCTGGGACTCAGACTGTGTAGTGCTTCTCATCTATGTACTTCCTACAGAAACCAAAGCAGTGAGAGAAATCCTCTCTCCTATCCCATCCTGGTGATTTACAGGCACTTCGCAGTCCAAGTGTGAGTGCTTCACGGATCAGGCACAAGGGACAGGGCAAGGCTTTCAACACACAAGGAAAAGGCGCAGCTATTCCTGCAACCATGTTTGTATTAAAGACAGTCAACAAACCTCTGTATTTTCCTAACTGCTGCTGCCATCCGGGAAAGGTGAGGGTAGCTGGATGAGCAGTCACCCCAGTTCCTCCCAGTTCTCAGCATATTCTGAGTTGTTTGATCAATAGATGCTCTCAGGATACCAGATATAGGGATGTCTCATCTAGCACCTTGACATTTTGCACACAGCAAAGTTTTTCCTTTCCTGAGGGCTGAGTGGGCCTTCCAAGTACATTTGGGTGGCTAAATATTGATTTACAGCCTAGTGTTAGCCCCACAAAGTTGGAAATGGGGTTAAAGGCTTTTCTCAAGGTGGCAGATCCTCTATTACAGACAAAGCTGGAAAAAATTAGACCCATTATGCAAAAACCAGCTATGAGCTATTTCCCTTCTGTACGTAGCACTTAGTTAAATGCTAAGTTTTAGTACTTGCTGTGAGTAGAGAACTTTTCTCACCTCAGAAATTCACTTACAAATTTTGCAATTAATTTCTAATTAGGTTGTTCAAATTATTACCATAATACACACGGAAATGACATAGCAAAACTTGAGGAGGAAGCTATAGAGTTTTATACCATTGCACAGCACCCTGTATACATCAGTCCACATGTTCCATTGACGTATTATTAAAACAACAGAATAAGTTAAATTTACACAATATTAAACATACTACATACAGTAACGTGAAAACTGCTGGCCTATACAGCTCATCTTATCTTGTAACTCACTGCTTTCCTAATTTGTTGTCCCAGTCCTGAAACTGGACTTTTAGAAGGCTATATTTCTGAGGGGTTGGGGGGGAGCACAGCTCACAAACGTTGACAAATCTATTAAATTACATACCCGAGAGAGAAATTATGATGTTAAAAAGTCTGAGTTGGCAGAGCTATACTGGCCCATTATGATAGAGAAATTACAGTCAATCCACATTATTGCTTTGTTAGAGGTGTCAGAATTGCAGCCCGCAGCCGCGTGTGGTCATTTGATGTATTTCTCTGCATCCCATGACACATGCAGGCTGCAGAAAGTGTCAGCTAGGCTGCTGGAAAGCAATCCTGCCTCTCTAAGATACCCAGAGAGGACCCTGGCCACAATATACCTGAGAAGCTGCCATTTACCCACCTGAGATGGCTGACAACCTTTTTGTGAGAGGGGTTAATTTCTTCCTCTCCCATTAATTTCACTGGGGTGTTCACTTTAATGCTTAGTAATGCCGCTGTAAGTGTTGGTGTAATTTCACTGGTAGTGTAATTGCAAGTTAACTTCGTGGCTGATCTCTTCAACAGATGGAAGCAGGGTGGGGGTGGTGATGAAACCCACAGGAAATGGGTGCTGCTGGAGGAAAATGCAGATGGAAAAAAAGGAGACACATAAGAACAGGGAAAGGGGAGACAAGGAGATCAAGGAACCAGGGGGCATAAGCATACGGCAGAAAGGATGCTCAGAATGACCACTTCTTTACCTTTAGAGAAAAGGGAATGCAATTAAAAAGAGTATGAAAAATTTAATATATTACAGAAACCCAATACTTTAATTGACATATACAGAAATAAACAATATGGTGGTCAGGTTCTTTGGGACCTGAAATTCTTGCATCCAAGTCCCTGCTCCTTGCCAAACCCTTAGGCCATAATTAAGGAGCCTACATTTTATTTATGCTGTGGGCCTCGTTTCCTACAGCCTCCGTGCTCCTGAGATGGCCAGTGACAAACTCCAGGTACAGGACTCAGGCAGAACACACTGTCTCAGTACAGCCCTTCCACATAATTTTCATCAGATCTCTCAGGACCTGCTTCACAGAAATGTTTATATACCTCATCTCAACCGATTCCTTGAGCCTTGGCACCTGAGCAACCTAGGTAGTGAAGCGCTCTCTGATACTGTGAGGATAAAGGATGGGCACCAAGGAAAGGGCTTGGCAAACCAGGCCCAACACCAAGCACATGCAGGTGTTGTGTCGCCAGGACCCAAGCAAATGTCTCCACAGGAGATGGTTTTGCTCCGCAGAGACGCATCAGCACTCTGCTCTGCTCCAGATTGGAGGGTGCGACACGCATGCACCCCGAGCAGTGCTGTGCCACTTTTATCCCAAATGTAGAGCAGGTGACAAATTTTTTTGGTCAAGAACTTGTCTGCAGTGATTCACACTTCCGGAACTGTAAAGAAGTTGGGATCATCAGAGCAATCTTTAAAACAGAACTGAAGGGGGCATAGGGAGGAGTAAAACTGCTTGAAGCCATCTCGATGCCTCATTGAGCTGCGTTGAGCACAACCTGGCCTTAGGTGGGGATTTGCTCCCAGTTCGTATCGCACAGGGATGAGGAGGTGTGCATAGCAGTAACTTTGGCATTTATTGCTTTCTCTGAAATGTATTTTATTCATCTAGGTATATATTACACGTTGAAAACATGTTATCAGAGTTTAAAAAGACAATAGTCTAGATGTACTTGATTTGCGGTCTATAAATACGCTTAAGCAGAAAGGAGGCCTAAAAACCTAATGTGTCACAAAATAGTAAGTGAAGATTTTGACGCTGAAGGCCAAATATGGTGGTGTTTTCTGCATTCCCTATAGCCAGACTGAGGTAGAGAGGACAAGGGGCACGGGGCTTGATGAAGGGGTGTCTGATTATTTTAAGGAACCAGGTCTTGTTCTGTTTCTTTCCTCTTTGCTCCTGAATTTGGCGGACGCAAGATTAGCTCAGAGTAGAGAGCAGGCCTGAGAATTTCAATTCATATTCAGAGGGAAGAAGTCACAGACTTCTTGTTAAGAGTTTGTGTGTGCCAGTCCCCTCCCAAGCACATCCTATTTATATGGCCTAAAAACCAGGACTGCGAAAAGCAGAGATGAGTGAAACCTCCTTAGCGCGCAGTGAGAGCCATTGCTCTAGTTTGTGTAGTGCTGAGTAGATAGGTATAAAATACTATTTAAGTACTGTATATCAACTGATTCTTGCAGCAGATACAGAAGTAGGTAATTTTTATTTATGAAAAAACTCAGACCTGGGCCCCCAAAGTTTAGTAATGTTATTTACTGTCCCAAAGTAAGCGCTGTGTGCTTCAGAGAGGACAGGTAGGCCTGCTTTCACTGAACTCAGCAACATCACAGCTCTTTGCTCCATTATCTGTTGGTTTTAAATACACTACATGCCTCTGAAAATACACCTGCAAGTTTGAAAATGTTGTCTGGAGCCATATACCCAAATCCACCTTGGCGAAACCCCTAGAAAGATGCTTTCGGGAAAACCTGTTTTTGGCTCAGAGGCACAGTCCATCTGCCCCTGGGCACAAGCCCAGCTTGTGCGTGGTTCCCCACAGGGGATCTGTTCCTCTAAACAATGCTACCAGCGACGAAGCATCTTTGGCCTGCGGCTCGAGGTGGGAACGCTCCCAACCCACGCTGGATGCGGAGCGGGTCTCATTTATAGCCCTGTGGGTAAGGCTTTGCCGACGCGCAGCGTTCCGGCACCGCGCTCTCCGTTTCTCAGGTGCGCTCCAGGGGGTACCGATCGCACCCAGGGCGGCTGCGGAAGGAGACGCACGGAGGAGGGAGGCCCCGCTGCCCCGCTCC
>NW_009927329.1:11210-11486 GCF_000696875.1 Nestor notabilis | reverse complement strand
TGATGAGAAGGAAGAAAAAGAAATTGAACAAAACTGGACCTGATGGATTTGGGTTTCACCTGTGGAATCCCCCAAAAGGTATGAAAAACCATGTAGAAACCTGTCCTTAAGGTCACCTAAAGCTCTAGCCAAACTGAAGTACTGAAGGGATGGACAGAGGAGCATGCTTGGAACGCCTGGAAGAACACAGCTCGAGAGGGATCAAGGTCCTGCTCCCAACATCCCGGCATGGGCTGGGAACGGCTTCTCCCTGGGGATGGGCAGAGGAAGGAGACG
>NW_009927329.1:0-11119 GCF_000696875.1 Nestor notabilis | reverse complement strand
TTTTTTTTTTTTCTTTTCTTTTTTTTTTTTTTTCCACTTTTTTTGAGTAAAATTGCTCAAAACAATAAACAACAACAACAAAAAATAACCCTCCGGAAAGAAAATAATCCCAAACAGTTCCACTTTGAAGTCTCTGGGAACATCTGAAAGGCCCAACTGCTCTTCGCTGAATTAGAAAGACTGAACAAAAGGTGTCTGTCTATTGAGGAAATTAGATTTTTAGACTACCAACAGTTCAAAAAGTCTATTCAAAACAGAATCCAACAAAAGTGAGAGTCCTGCGCTGCTTCCCACCGACCTGACAAGTTTTGGTGGCAGCCAGTCCCTTAGGAAAAGAAAAAAACCAACCCAAAACCATACTCAACTGGAATTGGAGTTTGCACTTATTTATCATTAGCTCATCATCAGAAGATTTGGGAACATTATAATCTGTCGACTGCCTTCCTGGCTGGAGGAGGGGCAGGGAAGAAAAGCAAACATGAACTAAATGCATCTGCAAGACAGGGTTGAGATTCCTCTCTCCTTGAGCTGAGATCCTCGAACACCGTGTTCCTGGTGCCTGGGTGGTTATGAATAAAGAAACCGAAGGCAGAGAGTCGTCGAGTCCTCCTTTTGTGCTGGTGACAAAGGAATCCAAACTAAAGACAGAAAGCCAAAAAAACAGAGAGAGAGAATTCTTCCCCTTCCCTGACAGCCTTCATCATCAGTCAATGCTAAGAATCTGAGAACCAAATGAGCTCAAGTCTTTCCCACCCACATGGTGTTGTTTTCTCATAGCAGGGACAGCAGCACTCGATGGGATGAGGAGTGGTCTTCTTGCATCCTATAAAGCCTGGGGCATATCCAGCTGGGATTAAAGCAGATTCCACTGTAATGTGGTATAAAAAGGATGGCAGAAACAGGAAAGTCTTCCTCTTGGGCATTCCTCTGCATTATTTCCACGTGGCGGACTGTGGGATGGACCGTGGGGGAATCATATCCAGGAGATATTCACGCTGGCGGTCTACTGCTGAGGAGGACTTGTGCACAGCTAAACTAGGGTTAACGAAAGGTAAAGCCCCACCTGATGAGACACAAGAGGAGAGAGAACAAGTGTCACAGCATGATACAAACGTGAGAGAAACAGTGGCAAACCCACGCCGTTCACCCCCGTGAAATCATCATCTAAGCCCAGGGCACTACTGGCCGCAAAGGTCAGACACCTTCTGAAGATAAAAGCTTCTAAAACAGGAGTGAGATTTTGTAGCAGAAATGAAGATTTGAGCTCTCTGCAATTAAACTACGTTTTAAATGCTAAATTAAGCTATCAGGAATAAAAAAAAATCCAAAGAAATCCCTCCGATACTGGGCAGAGAGTAGATCACAAGAGCTTGTTACTGCAGCGTTTCCTTCCTGGAGATCGTAATTATCACTGAAGAAAACAAATGACTCGAGTTCTCAAGTCAGATTCTTTTATATATATAGAAAAAGAAGATCAGATTAGAATTTATAATTTCCATTTGTTCAAAGCAACAGCTTTAGTCACTGCACACCCTGAGGCACGCTGGCAGCGTGTGCTGCAGCCTCACCTAGAGCAAAACCATCTGGTTACTGTATGTTGCTTTCCCACCAGTGAAACCTAACTGAATTAAACTCTCAGAAATGAATGACAGACTCCTGCAGCATGACACCGGCTGCTCAGATGGCCTCAGTGATGAACTGTGGCGTTACGTCTATTTAGTGTCTCTATAAATGTGTATTTTTACTTGGTAGCACCACCTCATTGCCCCTCTTGATGAGCCCCAAAAGCAAGTGTCAACACCACAACTAAGAGCAAAGCCTCAGCACCATCAGGCTTTCATGCAGGAAGTGGCAAAGAGAAACCAGCCTTACCCAAAGAACTATGATTGTTGGAGAGAGTGCAGCTAGTAAGTACAAAGAGAAGAAGCTTTAGAGAAATAATCTACCTGTATTGATGGGAGTCTTCTTCCAGGCGGCAGCGCTGCCCTTGCTGACAGGTCTCTCAGCATGCTTACCTGGCCTACTCCCAAGTGCTGCTGCAGACGATGCATTCTGCAACTTGGGTGACTGGCTAAATGCATGCAACACTCCCCGGGGAGCTCCAGGACCTCGAGACATCTGGCTAGAACTCTGGCAAGAGAGCAAAGAGGAAGACAGGCATTGCAGGTTGCTGGCTTTCAAGTACAATCACCCTCATGAACCTTTACAGCCTCTCTCTCCTCCCTTGGCTGCTTCTGCCAAGCCTGGACTACACAGCCTACTGTAGCTTTGGGGCTGGAAACTTCCAAGACTTCTCTGCAGCGAGGTAAGAATCAGCTTTCTACTTCAGAAAGCACCCGTAAGCATGAGGAATCCGAATCAACTGCAAAGCAGCAGAAACTGTGCCATGTGAGCACCTCTGTACGCAGGCAACGTCACTTCCCTGTCCTACATACCCAGGACCTTGATTATTTCAAGTCAAATGAGCACTTAAGCACTTCCTCCAACCAAAAGGTGGCTTTACCAGGTGTGTGAGACCCAGGCTGTGTCATACACGGTTGCTACCATCACCTTAAAACCTCACAAGCAACACTGTGTGATCCTGGCTCAAGCCTTTTCCCCACACCTCTACCTTAGGTCAGTTGACTCTTATGTCTTTCCATTTGGCACCTCCTAAGAAAAAGACTTTGCAGGATGTGAGTTAAACACCCTGGATAATTCCAGTGACTGCAGAAAACCACCACTCTCTTCTGTTCTTCAGTACAGAGAATGCAATTGAAGCATCATGAACAAATCCCACTTGAACCAGTCTGGCTAAACCAGACACCTGGTTTTAAGCATACGCTCAAACACACGTACGGCAGAGCTTAAAGAAAGCAAGGTCATGCTTCCATTTCATGCCTGTACACCAGGGTGCACGGAGCCACAGGACCCTTGCCCCATCATCACCAAGATCTGGCTTCTGGCAGATGGATCCTCACCTGCTTGAGTGAGTGGTGCTGCACGATAGGGTCTGACTTGGTCTGCACAGGAGCTGAGGTCTGCTGCAGTATCCTCTGCTCGATCTCCTGCTCCTGCTGCAGTGCTTTTACGAAGGCAGCTTTCAGTCGGTTCGTGTGCTCAGCTTTCAAGGCCTTTTTCTGGTTGGATGTCATGCAGGTTTCACACATAATGATGCCGTTCTTCTCCTCCCTCCAGCGGCAGGTGAAGTCAGTCTTACACTGAGCGCACATGTAGGGCTCACGAGACGATACAGCCACCGAAACTTTACCTGGAGAACACAACCAGCTTAGCTCAGCTCCAGCTGGGGCTTCTGTGAAGCAGCAATACTTGAGAAACCTCAACAATATTCCAGCTAAAAAAAGGCAAACCGTCCACCCTTAACTCTCCTTCTGCATTCACTAAACCTTGAAACTCTTTGCTTGTGTGAGTGTGTGTGTAGGAATCCAGCAGATACTTCTTTAGACACTGATTCAAGAGTTTAGTGGTGGTGGACAAACAAGGGGCTGGCTGGAAGTGAACAGTTCTGGGGACAACTGGATGCATTTGAGAGAAAACTTTACAATCAGCCTCTAGAACTTCTGTAGACTATTTCAGAAGTTCAAACCCAGGTTTGGCAATTATTCAAGAAGGTGGATCCCGGATCTGACAGTGTGACAGTGCTGCTGCAATGGAAACATCCCCTCCTTGCCTTTGAGGAACATTTGGAACACCATCTCACCTTGAGTTTCCAGCAGATTCTGCACAACTTCTTCCAAGCCCACTAAGTAAATGAATTCGTTATTGGCCGCACTGGGCAGGAAGTTCATCTCGGGAGCAGGAGGTTTGGGAGGAGGGATCTCCAAGAGCGTCTTCTCCAGCTGCTTCCGCAAGGCGAGCTTGGCGGCGGCCTGCCGGCTGGCCGGGGACTCACCAGCATTCCCCATGGAAGCAGCGCTGCTTGGAGTAGCATTGGCCTGAGCAGATGTCACGGATGTACCTTTGATTGAAGTTGGTGAAGCCTGGGAGGAGGCACGGCACAGGTTAGGGACTCAGCACAGGTCAGGGACACCCAGCTCCAACCCCCTGCCCCGGGCAGGGACACCTTCCACTAGAGCAGGTTGCTCCAAGCCCCTGTGTCCAACCTGGCCTTGAACACTGCCAGGGATGGGGCAGCCACAGCTTCTCTGGGCACCCTGTGCCAGCGCCTCAGCACCCTCACAGGGAAGAGCTTCTGCCTCAGAGCTCATCTCAGTCTCCCCTATGTCAGCTTATTTACAGCACCTGCATGGCAGCATCAGCAGTAGATGTTAAATTGCTGCTTCAGTGCCTCTCAGGGTTTCAGACAGGAGCTCTGTTCACCAAAACACCCACTTACCCTTCTTAAGGAAGGAAAAAAGAAGATATTCTCATGGACAGCTTCATATTGAACCACCAAATGTGAAATGAGGCACAAAATTCAGTTCCATGAAATAGATATTTCTCCCCAAGACTCTCTAATGGTTTTCTTCATTCCTGTGTTCAGCAAGTGAACAGAGCAAGGGGAAGGACAAGGAGCAGGAGAGCTGTGGTAACAACCAGGCACCTCAGTTCAGTGACAGCAGGCCGCAGCAACCAGACAGCAAGTAAGGAAAAGCATTTAGCTCTTCCTCTGCGATGCCAGGGTGGGCACGGAACAGCCCGTGGCACTCACCTGCGGGATGTTGACCAGCAGGCTGGTGTTGGGGACGTTGGCCACACGAATCAGCCCCTGCTGGATGATTCTCTGCCCCTGAATCTGGACGCTGGGGACCGACGCGCGCGGCGCCAGCAGCAGTGGAGGTGGCCCCGTGCTGGAGTGCTGTCGGATGTTGTGGATTTGCTGGGAAGAGACAGAAAGGGACTGATGCAACGGTGCCACGAGTGATGGGGAGGGTTAGAGAGCGGGCACTCAGTGGTGGGAGTTGAAAGGGATGAGATGAGACAGTGGCAAAGGAGGAGGGAACGGCAAGAGAACGTGATGATGACACCTGTGGCAAAACGTGATGAGTTTCCCTTTCCCTCTATCAAAATGAAACAAGTAGAATGGAACATGAGAAGATGCTTGTCTGTGAGGCCACCAGGTTACACCCAAACCAGCTGTGCCAAAACAGTAATCTAAGTCTCCAAGTCAAACTTCTTTCAAAGCACATCATTGTTAAAGCTGCTTCATTTGAAAGGCATTAGGAAAGCTACTCCTCAGAACACGTTCTTCTTCGTTGTCAGACCAGAAAGAAAATGAAACACACCAAATCTCTGCCTTACGTGTCACTGCTGGGTGTGCGACACACCAAAGCACACCCTGCACTGCACAAGAAATCCTCACTTGACAAAGAAATGTTTGTTCCCTGGTATCTCACATTTGCGTATCAAGTCGAACATTGCTTCAGTGCCACCACTGTTTGCTGTGAGAGGTGATAAAGACCCCGCAAAGCAGCACTTTCAGCCTCCCGGTCGACTCTCTCATTTCAGCAGCTCTTATTCAATCACAAGGCAGACACAATGAGGGAGTCTTTGCATTTGAAAAGGTGAAACTGAGATGAGAGAAACAATCATGAGAGTGGAAAATGGAAGAAGGAGGGACTGGGTTTCATTTCCTCTGCTGCTGCCCCCCTAAAAAGCAGGTGAAGCTGGAAGCCTATGAATTAACCCACAGCCAAGGGAAGCAGCAGTGCAGGTGAGGCAGCTTCCTGCGTCACCACAGCACCTTCTCATGCTTCACTGGAAGCGTAGGGACAGCACAATATACAAGCCTGGAATGACACAGGAACTTCCAGTGGCAACACATCGAGCTCATATTAAGAAATCCCAGCAGGGACTTCAGAGGTTCCCTCAGACGAGCAGAATGATGGCTGGTTTAGTTCAGATGGACTAAGGAAAAGCCGAGTGGATCCACCACAAGGGAAGCACTTACCTGTGCTCCTCTGACAAGAGGTGGCATCACTATCTGCGTGTTCTGCTGAGTTCCTAACTTTGAAGAAGTCTGCTGCCCTCCACGGACCAAGGGAGGAGGAATAACAGTGCCTGGTATCCGTGTCGAAGAGGTCTGCAAAACAGAGGAGAGTTTACTCTTACTGTTTTGTTCTGGGGTGTTCACGCTCATGCTCTGCTGCTGCTTGCTGTGTTGATAAGGCAGGATCTGAAATCTTATGGACATGGTGGCAGCCTGGCTACACACCCAGGGCTTGTTCTCCCTCAGCCTGCACAGAATCCAAAGGGTGAAGAGCAATCCTAGACAACATGTTCACCTTCCCTCCCACCGCTGGGGTTCGATAGCTCAAGGACTGTTGTATTGAGACACACCACGAGGGACACCATAACCCGAGCGTGAGAGCGGGGGGGACAACGCAGCTCTGCTCTCTGGCTGGTGGGATGGATGCAGCATCTCTCTTGAGCCCAAGGAGAGGCTGAAGGACAAGAGATGGCCGGACTGGCTTCAGTGCAGTCAGTGTCCAAGAGGCAAAAAGAAGTGTATTTTGGGGTGGAAGGAGTAAGAGAATGGGGAATACAAACTGCTGTCCTCAAGGAGAAGCACGGGGCAGACAGGAGCTGGAGGTGTGGGCACATGCATGTATGTGGGAAGGGAAAAAAAGAGACAGGTTTCACACACCACTGACATTCCTGCAGACCATGGAGCCTGAGGAGCACCCACTGCTCAGGAGCAACCAACCTCTCCATCTTACGTGGCTTTACACATCTCACACCACTTCCCTCGCTCAGGCTCCAGCCTGACCATCATCTGTGGATGAAGACTTCTAAAACCACTCAAGCTCCCGCTTTCCTAAGTTACCACGTGTACACACACGTACGTATTTAGGGAGGTGGGAAGTTTTATCCCCTTGTTACGCCTTTTGAGTGAAGACCAAGGGTTAACTCAACCCCTGCACACAGGAATTAGTAGGAGTTTTTGCAGTCAGGCAAAAGCAGACAGAGGTTAATTTGCCCAAACACCACGAGTTAGACAGAACCAGTTCAGTTCTGGATTCTGAGCTCCCAGCTCTCTGCTCCATCCAACCGCAGTTTCACTGTCTGGTCACTGAAGATGTAACTTGTGCTCCAGTTCCTCTGAAAGTGCTGTCTTCAGTGAAGGCAACTTGCCCCAAGGAAGAGTTTACTCCAGCTGACAGATTGCTGTAGGTTTTGTGGCTGCTTCCTAACTGGATAGGAAATGTCCCCCTTCCCTCCAGTGGGGTGTTCCAGGGGATATGCACATGAAGGGCGGCCTTTTCCCAGGCAAAAGCATTTTGTGCTGAAGCACTTTTGTAGTGGTTTCAAAATTAGCCCACGGTAAATAACCAGAAATGGTTTCAGTCCAAGAGCAAAACAAGACACTTAGACTCAAGAGGCAGATTAGGCTGACGGACGTCATTTGCCTCTCCTTTCTTATCTTCTTCCCAAAGGCTTTCCAACATTCCATTTAATCTCATCTGAATCAAGATCTCTCCTACCACCATGTGCCTTTCACCCACCAAGCCAAACATGAAGATCCTAGGATTCACTCAGCTCTTAGTTAAGCACACTGAGGACACAATTACATCCTGAGGGTACGGCAACAGGCTGCCACAGTACTTCTATGCCCTAACTCCACGGCATCCTCTTCATGGATGTCTGGATGTAGAGTTGATCGGGATGATCGGCCACAGAGAAATGAGCTTCTGAGAGTTACCTCCCTGTGACACCACCTTCATCTCCCACCCCAGTCGTTCTTAGAAAGCTTAGAGTGGGGTTTTGGGAGTTCAGGCTGGCTCCAAGCCATTCATGTGATGGGACTGGCCTGTGCACCTCGTCCTCTGCTCCATGCCCTATGCCTGGCAGCCTGGCCCCCCCACTGACCTGGAGGGATGGCTTGCCAGCAGCAACACTCTGCGGTCCCCGCACCAAGGGCGGAGGGGTGGCCACAGCACTCCCAGAGGAACCAGCAGGCTGGAAGAGGAAAAACCAGAAAGAAAGCAGACGAGTAAGGGTGAAAGCAGGATTACAGAAGCTAAGGGAATAAAAGCGGTTTACCTCCTTGCCCTCAGGAAGAGCATCTTCAGAGACTGGGTTTCTCCCCCTCCCCATCCCTTTCCTCCTCCAAGCATCTCAACATGCACATTTAAATGAAGAAATTATTAGGTAAGTATAGATAAGAGTATACCAGGAAAATAAGAAAAAAAGTTTAGGAAAAAGATTTCAGATCTTAAGAAGTTCAGGATATGCCATTTCACCCTCGTTAGTTCAAACATCCAGAGCTCATTGCTCAGTGTTCAGCAGCGAGTTGAGTGATCCAGGTACTTGCATTAGTTTTAATCCCATCTACTCAAGAGCTCGTAAGTCTGGGAGAAAGACACCAACAGACCAACCCATCCCAGCCAGGAGAGCTGTTGTCAACATTAAGCCACACTGTGCAGTGCACTTACAGCCACGCATCGCCCCCATCACAAACCCCAGCAAGTCAGCATCCCTCGCTGCGAAATGAAATGGTTTAGTTGCTATTGTTACAGTTACTTGAAGTTGAGCTGGTGCCTTGATGGCAGCACGTGGGGTGCTCACCCCCCCACTCGCCTCCCAGCCTCCTCCACTCTCCCCCCCACGCCACCCTGCACGGCACACGACTGCTCTGCCGAAAAGGGAGGTTTCTTTGCTGGGTTAGTGCCTGATGAGAACGACGTGTGAGTTTTTGGATGATGGAAGCGTGTGACTAACCCCAGACTCCCTTCACCTGAAAGACCTGGAATCCAGCCCTGCGTGGACTTCTGCCACGCAGCACAAAATCCAGCCCTCAGCTCCCAGAGCCTGGGGTTCACACTCTACCTTGTCAGCACACTGGTTATGTGTGAGGATCTGCTCCACGTGTCTTTCAACCATCTCCAAATGGCAGTAAGGACTGGATGGAGTGTTTAATAAGTGGAAGAGTATCGCATTCATAAACACATCTGGGTTTTAACAGAAAGATCTTCAGCTTTTGAATACAGTTCAGAAACTGTCTTGTCTTTTGGTCTTGGCAAGACAAAAAGGAATGGTTCACAGGAGAAGCTACTGAGAACTTCATAAAGGTTTTATGGAAAGTGAGATATGCTTTATCTGAAAGGGCTCTTCTGTTCCATAGGTTCTAGCAACTACCCCAGTTACTTCATTCCCTCCCTCCCCATTTCAAAAGATGAGCTGTAAGCATCTGTAGGATGATAAATACCTTCTGAATAGTGGTCTCCTTCTGGATTTGACTTTGCCTTAGCTTCTTCAATAACACAAGTTTAGCTTCTTCTAACCGTAACTCTTCTTTTAGCTGTTTAATCATCCTCTCCCGCTCCTCGGGGCTGCTTTTCTGCAGGGCAAGAGAGGATGGGAAAGCAGGGAGGGGGAAGAGGGGAAGATAGATACCACAGCAGTTACAACAAGAATTTACAACACTGTAATGGGCATGTGTGGCTTAGTATCACTGCCATGCAATGCATGGACACAAACTGAGTGTGGAGCAAGAACTCCAAGGGGAAAAGAACTAGAGTTTTTGAGTTGTTTTCACTAGCAACACAAGGAAATGCAGTTCAAATAAAAACTCAAACAACAACTCTGTGTTGGGTTATGCTGAGTGAGGGACACTGCATCCACCAAAAAGCCAGTTTGGAAAAAGAAGGGCATCAGCCTTTAACAGCTCCAAGATTCCCCCCTTGCAAATCCATCTTTAGGAAAGGATGGATCCACCTGACCTGCAAGCACAGGCGCCTCTGCAGGAACCAGGGCTGTGGTTTCTTCTTTCCAGCTGGCACACTAAGCATGGGTCAAGGCAAGAACTCACCATGAGTGCCTCTGTGTTGGTCTCTTTTAATGCTATTTTGGTTAACCCATTCATCCTAGGGCTGGAAGGTTCATTGTCAGATAACACTATCACGTCCGGGGAGGGGACTCGCTTCTCTCTCTTTAGTTCACTGCAAATCAAGAACAAAATACAGAGAATGGGTTAATAAAACCAAGCAAACTACTACTTTATGCTGCATTTCCTAATGCTAATGTTTGGAAATTGTGACTCTTTCACACCCCAGTTACTGAATCTGAAGGAAACTCAACACAAACCATTCGCACGCACTCACTTACCTAAGTTTAGGTACTTTATGGCGTTATCTTCTTCCTACACCAAATCAACTCTTTTCCCCTATTGAGAGCAGAAACCTGGAGCAGTCTCAACACCAATGGACACATCCGCGCAACGCCATTGAAACCCACTGAACCACATCCAGGCTTAGAATGATTTTACCTCTTTTTCTGCCTTTAACACTCAGTGTCGTGAGTGCTGGCGGCACCTTCCACGTGAATTCCTGACAATACATCACCTCTTGGCTTCACTGCTCATGGTTATCCTACGAGAAGAGAATCTTAAGCTCTGTGAACCAAAAGGGACAGAGGTGACACGATGTGACTGCAGATGCCAGCACCTCTCCTCCACTGCACAAGCCAGTACCTGTCAGATCGCCTCTGCTATCGGGATTTGGGATTTCAAGCTGTGAAGCCAAAGGATTTCAGAGCAGGGCTTGCAGCATGGGAGGCTGAGAGGCTGAACAGGAACAGGGCAGCAAAGTCTTCTGCAGCACCCAGGAAATGGCAGCGCTTGAGAAAGGGCCGACAGTGAGGATTTGAGGAGAACACAACAGAAGTCATTGTTTTCTTCTGCTTTAAACCCAAAGCCAGAGACAGGAGCAATAAGATTGAGAGCGAGAACCTTCTGTCTACTGTTGTATCAAGCAAACTGCAGGGAGAATTTCTCTCAAGCAAGATGAAGCAAATATTTCAGTGTGGTTTGTACTATCCTCAAGGAAGAGATGTGGCACATGAGCTTTGTCAGTTAAATACCAGGCAATTAATTCTTAGACTGGACAACAGTTTCTAGACTTAACTGATAGCCACTTTTAGCAGGAATCCAATGATTAACAGAAATGAATCATTCGGATCTTATTTAGTGACAAAGAGGCTATTCACACCAACTAACGGCACTACAAAGCTGGGTGCCCGGAGCAGCTTGGTGAGACATGCACCTGCAGGGAAGGCAGAGGGTGTTCTGGACACTACAAAACCAGCTCAGGCACCGCAACCCCCAGCTTTTAAACCACGATTTCCCCGGCAGTGGGAGAATAAAGACCGAAGCCCAGGAGTGTCCTCTAGAGAGCGCAGC
>NW_009927328.1:0-458 GCF_000696875.1 Nestor notabilis | reverse complement strand
AGTTCAGGGGGTGCCGCAGCTTCTTGAAGCGCCACGTGGCCGCCAGCACCAGCCCGTTGGTGAACACCGAGGCCGCCACCACGAAGATCATCCACAGCGACGTCAGGTTGTACACCCAGCGCGGCGCGATGTGGTAGTTGGGGCCGTCGAAGGGGCCTGTGGGGCGGGACGGGGTGAGACCCACAGCGCTGCCCCATAGCGCTGCCCCATAGCACTGCCCCACAGCGCTGCCCCACAGCGCTGCCCCATAGCACTGCCCCACAGCGCTGCCCCATAGCGCTGCCCCATAGACACACACAGTGACCCACATATTGACCTATAGTGCTGCCCCATGGACACACACAGTGACCCACACCTTGACCTATAGCGCTGCCCCATAGTGCTGCCCCATGGTGCTGCCCCACAGACACACACACGCAGTGACCCCCACACTCACGCACACATTGACCTATAGCACT
>NW_009927327.1:0-1052 GCF_000696875.1 Nestor notabilis | reverse complement strand
CCGGCCCCGCTCCCCATCCTCCCGTTGCCATGGCGATGAAGGCAGCCAGGGGGATATTTTTAGCTTCTGGTACCGCATGGAGGGGGGGGAGAAGCGCAGCCCCATGCTGCCTCTGTGTGTGCCTGCACACGCGTGTGTGCAACACACTTCTGCACTCGTGTATCTGCCCATTCACAGGGGTCTGCACACACACACAAGTGTACACATGCCTGTATGTACACGCATATGCATCTATACACATGCACACGCCTTGGCACATGCATGCAGATACCCACTTGCATGCATTCGTGGTCCTGAGTGCACACCCATGTTTGCACACCCGCGTGTGCTCTCACATGTCTGCCTGTACGCACAACCTCCATGCTCACACACTGCGTGCACGCCTCCACTCACACATGTGGGTGCACATATGTATGTGCATGCACACATGTATGTGCATGCACACACACAAATGCTGGCACATGTATGCACACACTCATCTGCATGTATAGTGCTCGTACATGTGTGCCTGTATACACACTTGCACCCACACGTGTGCATGCACATATGAACACGTATGCACACACACTAGTATGTGTGTGCATGCACCCACTTGCATGCATACCTCTTACCATAGGTGCACACCCATATTTGCACACTCCCATGCTCACCCACACGTGTGTCGGTGTGCAAACCTGCTCTCACACACATGCACACACATGCAGCTATGCACACACTCAGACACATGCACGCATACCCCCATATGCACACACATACATGTACCCTGTGTGCACACGCATTTGCACACCTGCACACCTCCACTCTCGGAGCCCCGTGTTAGCACCCCTAACGCCTTCGCAGGCCCTCCCTAAGCACTCCCGTGTATTTACACGCCCGTGTATTTACACGCCCATTTGCACGCTCACCCCTTTGCACGACCTTCTTGCACGTCCTTTGTATCCCCACACTCGCCTCCCTCCTCCAAACTACATCCCCCAGCATCCCCCGCGTCCCGCCGCCCAATCAGCGCCCGGCTTTCTGGCGGGTGCCAACATGGCGGTGCCTAGACGCTG
>NW_009927326.1:0-7815 GCF_000696875.1 Nestor notabilis | reverse complement strand
GGAAGGCCTTGGCGGCGTCGCCTGCCGTTGCCTTCCCCGGCTGCTGTGTGACCCGCGATGCTCACCTACCTTGCCTTCCTCTTCTTCCACAGCCAGCCATGGATGATGATATTGCCGCACTCGTTGTTGACAATGGTTCCGGTATGTGCAAAGCCGGTTTCGCCGGGGACGATGCTCCCCGTGCTGTTTTCCCATCCATCGTCGGTCGCCCCAGACATCAGGTAGGTGGCCTGGGTGCATGTTAATAATAGACAAAAGAGATGAGGTTTTCATAAAGGTGGTTCCCTTAGAGGCATTGAGTTTCAAGAAGCCTTTTTATTTGGCTTTGTAATATAAGAGGCTTCTGTGCTGCAGCACAGATAGTGGGGAATACAGTCTCCTGTAGAGCTTGTGCGTGCAGTGTGTGTTGTAGTTGGCCGAATACCTTTATTGATAGAGCAGGGCAGCAGAGGGATGGTAACTGAAGACTGGGCTTTGAGAAAAGCAGTTATTCCCTAGTGGGGCGCATATTCTTCAGTTTACTCACTGCTTATTCTTTGTTGTGCAGGGTGTGATGGTTGGTATGGGCCAAAAAGACAGCTATGTTGGTGATGAGGCCCAGAGCAAAAGAGGTATCCTGACCCTGAAGTACCCCATTGAACACGGCATTGTCACCAACTGGGATGATATGGAGAAGATCTGGCACCACACTTTCTACAATGAGCTGAGAGTAGCCCCTGAGGAGCACCCTGTGCTGCTCACAGAGGCTCCCCTGAACCCCAAAGCCAACAGAGAGAAGATGACACAGGTGTGTAAAGCTGTGGAGCTTTGAGCTACAGCAGGTGTTGCTGCAGGCCAGCTCTCCTCTTCCATGTTGTTCTCTGTCCTCCTTCACCACTATTCTCCCTTTTTGCCATCTTTACAGGGTTTTCCTTTCCTGACCTGAGTCTCCTCTTTGCTGGACCTTGACAGGTTTTGTTTGCTCTTCTAAGCTGGCTTTCTCTGAGACTGAACTAGCAACTTGTCTAACTGCTGTTTCTGACTAGACACTAATCCATTTACCAACCTTGAGTGACTACTGTAGTTACTTGGTATTCCTTCTGTTCCTTGCTGTGACAATGTGGATGGGTCTGGGTGGTGGTGTCCCTGCTCAGGCTCTGACCTGGCAGGTGTGGGTGGAGAGCAAGTGAGATGAGCATGGACTTGAAGTGGGAGTGAAGACTCTTAAGTACTTAGGGACAGATGTAAAAGCGCTTGCATGGACTTGGTGTAGACCTGTAGCAAGAAACCCAGCGTTGTGATTTTATTTTTGCTGTTGGCTCAATCTCTTGTCTTCTCTCTCTAGATCATGTTTGAGACCTTCAACACCCCAGCCATGTATGTAGCCATCCAGGCTGTGTTGTCCCTGTATGCCTCTGGTCGTACCACTGGTATTGTGATGGACTCTGGTGATGGTGTTACCCACACTGTGCCCATCTATGAAGGTTATGCCCTCCCCCATGCTATCCTCCGTCTGGATCTGGCTGGCCGTGACCTGACGGACTACCTCATGAAGATTCTGACAGAGAGAGGCTACAGCTTCACCACCACAGCCGAGAGAGAAATCGTGCGTGACATCAAGGAGAAGCTGTGCTATGTTGCTCTGGATTTCGAGCAGGAGATGGCCACAGCTGCCTCTAGCTCTTCTCTGGAGAAGAGCTATGAACTCCCTGATGGCCAGGTTATCACCATTGGCAATGAGAGGTTCAGGTGCCCTGAGGCCCTCTTCCAGCCATCTTTCTTGGGTAAGTCAAGCTCTTGTAGGTTACCCTGTGCCCTTCAATGTTGTCTCTGTAAAGGGTGACCCAGAGACAATGGCAGCGAGTTCCCATGTTACTGCTGGTCCATAGCAAGGTCTGTGCTGGCCCACCAGTTAGTTTTGCTTTCCATGCAGCTGAACGCTGAGGGATGTGGGACAGCAGAACAGGAGGTTGGGATTGTCAGAGCCATGGTTCTGTAGTGCTTTCTTACCAGAGGGGCTCTTGATTATCCATAGTCATTCCGTGGCTGTGTCTGAGCACTTGCTGACTGGAGACTGCTTGTTCCTCACAGGTATGGAGTCCTGTGGTATCCATGAAACTACCTTCAACTCTATCATGAAATGTGATGTGGATATCCGTAAGGACCTGTATGCCAACACAGTGCTGTCTGGTGGTACCACAATGTACCCTGGCATTGCTGACAGGATGCAGAAGGAGATCACAGCCCTGGCACCCAGCACAATGAAAATCAAGGTAGGATGGAGTGAGGGGGGAAACATCTCTGCACCCTGTTGATGCTGAAATGCGGAGTGTGGGTAGAGGGAGGAAAGCTAAACTGCTGGAGAAGAAAGCGTGCTTCTGTGTCTAGTGCAGCCTAAATGGCCTTGCTTTGGACAAGGTGGCGTCCACCCAAACACATGAGTAATGGGATTAGTGTAAATACAGCCTGTGAAAAGGGAGGTGGGTGTGTGAGGTTGTGTTTAAGCCTGCTCGGCACTTCATGGGATCTCTGCCAGGGCCAGATGTGGGAATTGGGCAGCTCTGTCTCACCCAGCCACATGCGGGCAGTGGGTGCAGTCTGACCCTGTGCATCTGATCCATCCCTTCTCTTCCTGCAGATCATTGCCCCACCTGAGCGCAAGTACTCTGTCTGGATCGGAGGCTCCATCCTGGCCTCCCTGTCCACCTTCCAGCAGATGTGGATCAGCAAGCAGGAGTACGATGAATCCGGACCCTCCATTGTCCACCGCAAATGCTTCTAAACCGGACTGTTACCAACACCCACACCCTTGTGATGAAATGAAACCCATAAATGCGCATAAAAACCAGACGAGATTGGCATGGCTTTATTTGTTTTTTTTTTGGCGCTTGACTCAGGATTAAAAAACTGGAACGGTGGAAGGTGTCAGCAGCAGTCTTTAAAACAAAAAACATGTTGGAGCGAATGCCCCCAAAGTTCTACAATGCATCTGAGGACTTTGATTGTACATTTGTTTCTTTTTTTAATAGTCATTCCAAATATTGTTCTAATGCATTGTTACAGGAAGTTACTCGCCTCTGTGAAGGCAGCAGCCCAGCTCGGAGGGAGCCGATGCCAGTTACTGGTGTTAGGTTATAATTGCTTGTCTGTAAATTATGTAACCCAACAAGTGTCTTTTTGTATCTTTCCGCCTTAAAAACAAAACACACTTGATCCTTTTTTCTCTTCGATTTGTCAAGCAAAGCAGGCTGTGTTCCCCAGTGATAGATGTGAATGAAGGCTTTACAGTCCCCCGCAGGGTCTAGGAGAAGCGGTGCCAGTACGCGGGGGAGGGAGGGGCTACCTGTACACTGACTTAAGACCAGTTCAAATAAAAGTGCACACCATAGAGGCTCAGCCGGTGTTGGTTGTTGGTTCTTTATTCCACGCTGCTGTTTGGCGGTTGCTACATGGCTGATCTCGCTTTGCCAGGCTCCAGAGGGTGGTTACCTGATGGGGTGGGATCTAAGGGTGGCTGGTGCACAGGCCACATGGGTCATGGTGATAGAGGGTGGGAGAGCTGAGCTTGCCAAAGCACAGCACTCTGGAGCGCTTGCTGGGAGGTAGGGAGCTGCCGGAGGAGCTCGGCTTAGTTGGGGTTTGTCTGCTGCCTTGTGTTGTGCCCTTAGCAGGGTGGGTTGGCTGGGTTTGGCCTTGTGAAAGCTAGTGGGGGGGTGGCTGCTTTGGCTGGTCTGCAGCCCTGCATGGGGCAGTGTTCCCTCTTCATGCAGCTGGTGCTTGAGTGTGTCCTACTCTGCTCCTGGAGGGAGGCTGGGGTTTGGGCAGGGTACTCGTGTTCCTACACTCCTTTGCTGGGTGGAGCAGCTTTCAGGTGAAAGCAAGAGAAAGTCTTCGGTGAAGTGGAAAATGACTTGAGAGTCAGGGCCACAGGGTGGGGCTGGGAAAAGGGTGTGGGGAGGAAGGAAGCTCTTGCAGGGCACCTGCAGCTCCAGGACCTGCCTGAGAACTGGATTCACCAACCAAGGGTGAAGCTTTGCAGAAGGATCAGAAGCCCAGCTGGGAGCCCAGAAAACCTTGTGTGCCCTGAGAGCTGGAGCTGCTGCTGTGGGAGGAAGGAGACATAAAGGACCAAAGAGAACCAGGTCAGAGACCAGGGAGATCAGAACCAGGTGACACAGTGCACTGCCAGCTCGGGTAGACCAGACCTTGGAGCCTTGCTCACAGGCATGCTGGCTTCTTAGGCTCCTCCAACCTGCCTGCCTTTGAAGAGCTAATGGCTGTGATTGTGTCATGCTCACAGCACATGAAAGGCTCCATTGGCCCTTTAATCCTCTGCCTGGCCTGATCCTGCTCCAGCATTGTGCTGTATTCAGAGTGGACCTGCTGGTTTCTGCCCTTCATGTCCCCAGCCTCCCTCCCGGGTGCAGTAGGAGCCTGGTAGGGCTGTAGGTGCAGGCACTGGGCTGGGCAGATGAGTTACTGGAAGCACCAGTTTGCGACAAGGAAGATGGAACAGGTTGAAGCAAGGCCCAAACGGGGCTTATAACCTGAGGTCTTGGGGAAATGGAATGAGGAGGAGGCAGTGGCCGCTCTTGGGGAGGGAGCTGGTGGGAGCAGGGCAGCAAAAAGGCCAGGAGGCAAGACGAGATGATGGCGGTAGGGAAATGGGGTGCCTTTCTTCAGACCTGCCTGAAATGGTCACTGATCAACCTGGAAAAACGTGTTGAGACATAAAGAACAGAGGAGATGGCGGTGGTGCTGAGGGAGGAACCACACAGCAGCAAAACACTGCGGGCCAAGAGACATGCAGAAGGGCAGAAGTGTGGGGAGAGGGCAGGCGATGGGCTGGTGCACAGCACTGGGCACAGGGGATCTGGGGTGATTTTCATGCTTTGGAGCACTGCAGGCGAGGCTTTCTGTGAGGAGTTAACACTTCGTTGGGTGTTTTTTCTCCTTTATTCCCATTCCACTTGCTGTTCCAGGCTGAGCCTTTCACAGCCCTTCCCGATGCCTCTTCAGCACAAAGCCGTGGTGTGCACAGCTACTCTGCAGGCTGCTCCAGCAAGGCTTGGTTTATTCCTCCTCTGGGCCATTACATGCTGGAGAAAAGAATGTGGTGCCGGGCAGGGAAGCCTGCGAGCATTACTCACTGCTCCCAATTCCAGCGAGCAGGGGGGAGCTGGGGTGGTTTCCTTTCAGGAACACCAGGCACTGGGAGAGAGGGGATCTGTTTGTAACCACAGTTTCCCTGTGTTTCAGAGGGCTCAGTTTGTCCTTTGCTGTGTCACAGGGGTGGGGAAATGCCTGTCACAGGAAGGGTGGTAGAGGAGGTGTTTTTGCTGTGTCCTGGCTCTTGAAGCCATCGACCACAGGCAAGACTCAAAGGAGAAGATGTGTAAGGAATAATCTGTCTACTTCCTCCTCCTCCTCTCCGGCACACAAATGACTGGGAGGTGTAAAACAGCCACCCATGGGCCAGGCTGAGCGCATCCCCCAGTCTGGGTCAGCAGTGGTGATGTACTGGGATTTCTCAGGCTGCAGACAGTGGGACTGCAGTCCTTTCTCACTGCCCTTTAGCTGCTTGGAGGGAGCTGGCTCAGCTCAAAGGAGCCGAGTAAACACGTTTTATGTCCTTTCTTCCCCCAGAGCTCCCAACTTTCGCTCCTGCTGGAGACAGTCAGGGGCACTTCACCTGTAATTAGCTGGTGACCTGGAAAGTCACCTTGCTGAGCCGCTTATGGAATCAAGCCACCGCCAGGAATTAGTAATGTCCTTGGCAAAGGAGACACTTGTGGCTCTTGGGATTTAGCCCTAAAGGGCCTCATTGTCTCTTGGTCGTGTCAGGGAGTGTTGAACAGAAATGGTGCCCAGCTGAGGGGGGGTCCTGTTCTCCCATTAGCGAGTGTGTGCTGCTGCAGGAGAGGTGCCACCATGCACCATGTCCAAGGAAATCCCAGAGCATTCAAACAAAACTGGCCTCCTTGCAGAATTCCCCTTGCAGGGTACAAAGCATCAGAAAATGGCCTTTCCGAGGTACCAGTTCAGGGATGGGACTGGGGGTATGGGCTGTCCTTGGGGCAGAAGGTCTTTGAAGTTAGTCCTTGCAGAAGGATTGCTGTCCTGGAGCCTCCTCTGACTTGTGTTATACCCATCTGTAATCTACTTTAGCAGGCCTTAGGGTATTAAACCATATCAAGTACTGAAAATCACTTACAGCAGTGGAGCTAGCAGTTCACCCAAGCATACCAAGTGCTCTGGCCACTGTGGTCTAGCTGGGCTTTAGTCATGCTGACAAGATGACATGTCCAGACTGTGTCAGTCTTAAGAAGAATCAGAGAAACCCAAGACTTTCCAAGTGAAATATACAAAATCCCCAGGTCGGTCTGGCCTTGAACAGAAGAGAATTTGTCTTACACAGAGCAAAATATCTTGATAATAGCATTAATTTGTCTGCCTTCCTGGAATGAGACAGCATGGAATGTACCTGCCTTCTCTGGGCTAACTGAACCCATCTTCAAAGAAGGCTCCCGAGTGCCCACACTGAGAAGTGTTCCTGAAGCATGGCACAGCAGGGAGGGTTTCTCCTCTCACCAGCTGTCCACCTCCCAGCGACCACCAAGAGAAATGCCACAGTTTGGTGTAGCTGTTAATTCCTCCTTTTCCGCCCACCTGATGTCCTGCTGCTGCCTTGTGTTCAACCTCTGTGTCTTATCTACACCACCACACCAGCGGATCATGAGTCCAAGTGCAGCTCCTCTTACAAACTGCTGCACGCCTGGTTTCTCCTCAGGAGGTTCTTACACCTATCTCTGTTCCCAGTGCTTACTCAGGGTTGCCAACTGCTGTCTGGTGCATGTACGCCCCAGGGCTGGAGGGAACCCATGGCTGGTCCTAACACAGGCTGCTCCAGCAGATCTGTCTCTCTGGGCAGGGCTTTTACTCTGCTTATGGGCCTTGCTGATGACTTTATGTACCATTTGCATTGGAAATGCAGGTCTCCACCCTGGTCTCTCTGATGACTGCGAATATGGGAGGTTGGTATTTTTCCCAGATGTCAAACAAGTTGGTCTTGACTGAAGGGCCTCCGGATTTGTCATTACTGAGCGAAACACATGACAAACAAAGCAGGTATAGATTCTCTTACCGAGGCTCTCCCTCATCTAAGGGCTAAGAAGGGTTTTCCTCTTCAACTCCAGAGCCTTCTCCCAGGCAAAACAGGTAATCAAAACCTGAGGCACTTCTATTTCTAAGCGAAACCCCCAACCTACCCCTCATCATTCATGGCCTTAAATGGCAACCATCACTCGGGAAGCAAAGCAGCAACCCATTCATCTTCCTTTGCGGGTCATCTTTAAAACCCATTTCCTATGAACAGAATTCCTGAAGCATACACGTAACTGGAAATTCCGGCGCCCTGGTCCTGTCTGTACTTGAGATGTGTGATGAGGAGCTAAGAGCAGCAGCGCTGAGCCAGCTGCTCCCCGGGGCCGCTGCTGTGCGCGCTCGCAGCAGCTTCTGCGCGGCCCTTAGTGCATCGGCGATGCCAAAGGTACAACATTTAACCTGGGTAAACCCCTGATTGATGGTTGTTACACACATCACCAGCGAACCTGAAGCCAGTAAGTTTGTATTTAGGCTTTTCCTTTGAGGAAAGGGTGGTACCTGCAACCCTTTTTGTTAGCATCAATCCGTGCTCATCTTGCCCGTGTCCTCCGTGCCCCGGCTCCTTCCAACCCACAGCGTGATCCAGGAGAGGATTGTTCTCTCAAATACTCTTAATCTCAATGGAAAACCAGGGTGCCAACGCAGCGCGGCTCCCTCTGCCTCTGCAGCGCC
>NW_009927325.1:48183-48395 GCF_000696875.1 Nestor notabilis | reverse complement strand
GACCGAGCGCCCAAGGTTCCTGCTCGCGGCTAGAGGCGCACGGAAGCGGCGAGCTGCCGGGGCCGCTGCGTCCCCAAGGGCTCCTCGAGGCCCGCGCATCTTGGGTTTCTCTGCCGGGCTGAGAAACTGCTGAACAAACCACTGATGTTTTGGGGTTTTTTTTTGGGTTCGCCAGCCAAATACAGAGGCTGTTAATATCTGCCCAACACCAG
>NW_009927325.1:21187-48100 GCF_000696875.1 Nestor notabilis | reverse complement strand
TGTTAATGTCTGTCCAACCACTGTAGAGAGCTCACAAGTGCGAGCACGTCAGAAGTATTGTCTTCCGTGAGAGAACGACAGCCGCTCTCCAGATGGGCGCCCTGCGGCTGTCCGGAAGCCAGCACCGAGAGCAGATTAGGGCAGCCCAGTCCCGGGGACGGGGAGCCCCCAGCGTGCCCTTGGAACTGCCACGGGCAGAACTCATCCCACGGCCTGCTGCTGCCAGGCTGCGTGTTCCTCCTCCCTGCGCAGCCGCCCGTCCTCAGAAAAGCTGTTGGGACTTCTTGTTTGTGAGCACTGCCTCTCAGACTTAGCAGGAATACAGGTCCCAAAGGTTTGGGAGAAAGTGCAGACAGGCTTTTCCTTCAGCAGATGTAGGTGGTTTATTGCACGTTTGCATCCTTTTATAACAGTTTTAATGAGATCAAGCGGTACAAGCTTCTGTCTTAGCATAAATCAATGCTATTTGACAAAAATCAGCATTGATGCAGCTGCAACTCAAATCTAGAGTGTTCTCAGTAACCAAAGTGCTTTGTTGATACCTCTGAGTGCCCTGAACAGGCACAAATAAAACCAGCAAATGTGGAACGTGCTGTCTGTTATCTCCAGCCTGTTATCCCGTCTTCCTGTGCCTAAGGAATGGAGCATCAGGACCAGAGCCTCCGCAGGTGATTTTAAGAGCAGAGGTAGGTGTTCACAGAGTCAGGTCCCACAGCCACGATCAGCAGCCTTCAGCAGCCTTCCAAATGAAACACCTCTGTGGTGTAAGGGGCAGCTCAGCTTCCTGAACTGTCTTCCCTTCCCTATCTACACGATTAGCAGTTTTGCATAGTGTATTGTTTTACCTGGAGTACTGGATCTAGCTCTAGGGTCCCCAACATAAGGACATGGACCTGTTGGAGCCAGTCCATAGTAGGGGACACAAAGATGCTTAGAGGGCTGGAGCATGTCTCCTGGGAAGACAGGCAAGGAGAGCTGGGCTTGTTCAGCCTGGAGAAGAGAAGGCTTTGGGAGACCTTAGAGCAGCTCCAGTGCCTAAAGGAGGCTAAAGGAAATCTGGAGAGGAGCTTTTTACTAGGGAATGTAGTGACAGGACAAGGGGAAATTGTTTTTTACTGAAAAAGTGGAGGTTTACATTAGGCATTGAGAAGAAGTTCTTCCCTCAGGGTGGTGAGGCACTGGCACAGGTTGCCCAGAGAAGCTGTGGTTGCCCCATCCCTGGCAGTGTTCAGGGCCGGGTTGGTCACAGGGGCTTGGGCAACCTGGTCTAGTGGAAGGTGTCCCTGCCTCTGGCAGGGGGTTCGAACTAGATGAGCTTTAAGGTCCCTTCAACCCAAACCAGTTTGTGGTTCCATGATAAAAATTACGTAGGAGAGTTGTTTAGAACTTGAAATTGTGGTAAAGGAGATCAGATCATGGGACAAACAGAAGAATTTAAGGAAGAGATCAGAAAAGACACATTCATGTCTGGAAAGAAAGAACTATAGAATCACATGGGAAAGGTGGGAAAGCCAGGAAAGGAAGATGGTTGTGCTGAAAGTAGTCATTTGTTTAGGAAAGAAATCTGTAAGATCTTATTAGGAAGGCAATACAGAAACATGACAACTTAAACATTTCATTTGAAATAGACTGTCTTCCATTATGTAGTGCATATGAGAAATCTGAAAAGCAGAAACCTAGAAAACTCACCAGCTGCTAGGTACATTTGCAGACTTCAAACTGACATAAATATGAGAACAGCCTGCAAAAGCTTCGTTTTTAAATTAGAGATGGAGGAAACCTATTAGCTTGCCCAATGTATTCCCTTGCTGATTCCCCCCCCCTCTAAGTTCTCCTGTGCTTTATCCTATCTGCTGTCAAATGTCTCCAGGGGAAAGACTATTTTCTTAAATCTTTTCTCTCATGAGAACTGGCTAATGCATTCACTTTTCAGCATTAAAATTGAACAATGTTTAAATGTTTTTATTAGCATAATTCTGACTTTTCTTTCTAGTTTACAATCACAGAAGGAAGGTGCTGTACCAGACTCTGTAATGGAATATATTCTATTTAAAAGTATGATAGATCAGGGAAAGTGAATGGAAGGTTTTCTAATAACTCTGCCACCTTCTGATCACCAGTATTTTGCATGATTATTACCAAGTACATCATATTTAAACTGAAAAATGGGGAATTAATTCTGAATATAAATAGTTTATAAACACATCTGCAGGTTAACAATGCACATTGTGCAGATATTTCCTGTGTTTATCCTGATTCATGCAGCATAGGAGGAATGTGTCAAAGGCAGGTCACTTTTTGTCATTTTTTCCCTTCTATTAATGTTGACTGCTGTGCAACTAATGGTTTAATTCACAGCAAAGGGAACTGTTTCCTGGCAAACAAAATAACAAAGTAAAAAAGTACTCAGCTTGACCGAATTCCTCCTTGATAAGTTCACTGGATCTAACAAGGATAAAGCAAGATAAATTTGATTCCTTTGGTGATGGCTGTTTTGACAACACTGTTCCTATTGTGTTTTGCCATTGCAAAGGAAAAGCAATTTACTTAGATTAAATTACAACTGCAAGATTAAATTGAATTTTGTTGTCAAAGTGTAGAATTTATTCTCTGAACCAATTCACTAAGCGACAGGACCCAGTTTCACGCTCTGATTGAGAATAGCTGTGCAGTGACAGTAAGACTCTGCTATTTTTTTTTCAGATTCTGTTCAAGTCAAAATTCGTCAATTTAACATCTAAAATGACCTGTAGAAAGCTCTCCAGTGAAGGCGTTGCTCTCTTAAAGCTCAGGTGTTTGGCTTCTTGGAACAGTTTCTGGTATTAACATGACAAGTGTGAAAATTCCTTAAGGAGATGTATTTCATCCCATAGTTACATGACGAGCCTGTATTCTTCACTGTCTAGTCAGCACCTCACATAATGTTCCTCTTCCACTTCCCCAGTGGTTGGAATAATCGGTTGACTCCCAAATTATGCCATGTGTTAATATCCTAAACTGAAAGAAATATGCCATGTACAGCACTTTTTTCCTGCCTCTCTGTTCACATCCCACCAGTCCTTTTGCATCACATTCTTGTAGCACAGGGAGAAACATAGACAGTGAAGATGATACATAGAATAAAGTCATTTGTCATGCATTACATTTTCAATCATGTTTAGTGTATTTTTCATAGCAAGTGGTAGTAGTACCTTCATTTCTTACATTTTAATCAAGACTCCAGCCTCTTTCATGGCATTTAGGAGTTTCACAAATGTGTTCGAACAGTGTGAATTGTTTTCCTAAAAAGTAGTAATTGCAGTTGAATCCCTATTTGACAGGCTAAGTATTACCTTCTGGAAGGGAGCTAGAGCTTTCTCTTAGCTATTTTGATAAAGTATTCAGCCTCTCTGTTCTGCAGGGGCTTAATGGCTTCCAGTGTTCACTCTCTGGCTGTGTACATCCATAACACATCTCATGTAAAAGGGGTTCAGAAGATATTAGCCAAGATAATCTGTTATTTCAACCAGAAATCTATGTTATCTTCTCCACATCATGTTTACTCTGGTTTGTGATAAGCGCAGTAAGCATCTGTGTTTAATTATACATTCAGTCTGTGAAGATGGAATGTGGAGAGGAAATCTGAGAAAGGGAAGGTCCTAGTCAATTCTGTATTGATCAAAATTCATGATTTGAATTCCGAACTCAAAATGTGTTTTACAGTGTGTGGTGCTGTCCAGCTAAACAGGTACTGGCTGCAGGAGTCACTAAGGATTACCCACTGCATAGCATTTTGCAAAATCAATCCACCACAATCTTCACAGTGGTGAAGAAGTCTTAGAACTAGGAGCAAAGGAGACAGATGTTTAGCTCCAGAGCTCCAGATTTTAAACTTTTTGCCTGATTCTCTGTAATGTCCATGGTACCTGTGGTTGTGGATATACATATGCCTTGTTTCGGCCTTCCTTTCTGGGCTGCCCAACAGATGATTTTGTCTGAGTAGCCATACAACACTCTGTGTGTGTCTTAAGTATTCACAACACCTTCAAGCTGGTTCCATGCAGGAGGAAACAATATTCCATCAATGTTCTCCCTGTGCCTTGGAAGCAATGAAGTATTTGAAGTTTGATAATAGAACTTTGAACAAAATGGCAAGTAATTGACGATGTGTTTTCATATATGAGTTTGTGAATTTCCTTGCAATGAGATTGCCACTTGGAAAGCACACCAGAGATATTTGTTATAGCTACACTGCAGCAAATGTCAAGATAGTGTATGTAGAACTTTCTCAGTCATTTTTGCCTTGACTTGAAAGCATTCCACAAAATTTCTAAAAGTTTGGCTGAGCCACTAACTGTTGGCAGTAGCAATATGAAAGTAGACAGGGTAATGTACTGTATGTTTGATTTAATAAAAGCAGTCAATTTAGCTTCTGTTCCTCTCCAGTAGTAAAAACATGTGTCCAATCCAAAGATAATAAATAATTTTAAATTATTTTCTATCTTTAGAGAAGAAGGACCAAATTTATTGCCTGTGATTTCCTCACTGAGTGGTTATACAAGTAAGTTAATCATGGCTTTTACTATTAATTATTCTTGATGAATCAAAGGCATTAATTTGCCAATTGAATAGTTGAAATCTAAATTAATATGAGGTTTTTTTCTTCTTTTTTTTTTTTTCTTTAATCAGCAAGAACCCAAAGAGAAAAGATGAGTCATTCACAGAATTCTTTTCCATTCCTTTTGTTAAGGACTGGCTAAAGGACCAGTAAGTTATCACAATACTCAGAGTAACCTTTTCTCCTTTTATTCTTTTTTCCCTAGTATTCAAAAAAAAAAAGGAATAGAGCTTTGATGTGTTACAGTTGTGCCCTCCAAATGCTCTTCACTGTGTAAAGTACTTTACTGCAACAAGGAAATGTGTGGTACTTTCTAACTTGGTCGTGTATTAGTTACAAGGTGTTTTGCACCAGAATTGTTCACAGATAAATTAGTTTAGAATTCCTAAATACTTTAACTGTAGAGTGCAGGGCATTTGACTAGTCTGGTAGTATTATGAATATCTTTGTGCTAAAGAGCAAAGCTGTGTTTTCAATGCTGCTTCCTCCTATGGAAGTCTTTGAGGATATACAGTCTGGAAATTCTTCCTCTAACTGTAAGCAGCTGTTTTAAAAATACCTGCAGTAATCCTTGGTGTCAGGGTGCATTTCTGCAGACATTTATGACTCTGCATCTGAGAAATGAACTTGTTTTGACAGCCCCAATCAATATTCTTTGTTATTCCTGTGGAACCAAACTGCACAGTAGTTTTGAAAGAAATGTTACTGTCTTTGAGACTGCATTTTGTTTTAAAATGTGGCTGTTGTGCAAAAAGTAAAATAATAGTCCACAGTGAGAGAATAAGAAAAAATTACAGAGGTCAGATTTTACAGAAAAATTTCAATTTGAAAACTTATTGGAGGCCAGATGGTGGTCACTGAAAACTTAGAGATTAATAGCTTTGTAGGTGTATTTACTTCATTATACTATGTAAGTGGAAATTGGGCTTTCTTGAACTCCTGACCTGTGAAAATTAGAACCTTGATTCACTGATTCAGCAAGAGGAAAGCTCCTTGATATTCACAGGTCTTTGGAGACAAGCTGGTGGTTGTGGCATGAGCAGTTAGCTTTGACTGTCTTAGAGGTGGTCATGTGGTCAAAGTTGTGTAGGAAGTTTCTGCAGTAAGAGACAGACATCTCTGGAAAACAACCAGTTTCATCTCAACTGATACCTTCAGGTACCTGCTACTGTGTTGTACTTCCAGCCACTGCGATTCAAACCTAACGCTGGTGGACGCTTCTAACAGTTCCCTTCTGTAGATCACTAGGTTTTGCCAACAAGATTCCAAATTAAGAGAGTGAATTTTGTAGTTTGGAAACTGATTATGAACTGCAGTGAGGTTGTCATACTCATTTCTTAAGCATACTGAAGAGCCATCAGTTAGGGAGGCAGTTTTGATACCACTGAAATGGATGAATATTTGTACCTAAGATAAATCAAAGATCACAGTTTTACAAATATTTCTCTTGGAAGTAAAGCTGATCAAAATCATTTGCTGTTCTCTCCCATGCTTCACCCCAACCTGCTTGTAGGCAACCTAATCTGTGTGGTTGGATGCTTGGTTATTTGGATCAGGGATCAGAGATAGAAATTTTTCTGCCAAAATATGTGAGGAAGGTTTGTATAGCTATTTAAAATACAGATAATTTCTCCAATCTGGTTCACCTGGGAGCATGACAAACCTTTGTATTGGCACAAATGAAGGATTAAAATGAAGGGCTCATGGCAAGGTGAAGAGAACAAATGAGCTGCTAAGATACAGAGGTGGTGGAAGGAACTGCTTAAGTCAGCTTTGCCAACAAGAGAAATACACTGTGGAATCACAGCCTGAATGACTCATAGCTTCTGTTAGTACTTGTGCTCCTAAATAACGTAGTGACAGCTCCACAAGGACACTGAAGTGTCAAAGTCCTACTTAAATTGATACACACTTGATCTTAAATCCTGTAAAGAAGTAGACCTTTAAAAATAATAACTAAAATTATTATTAAAAACCAACTTTGTGTGAACATATCTTAAAATTACAGATTTCTTAAGAAATACTGTTTATGAAGTAAGCAATTAGAGCATATGAAAGTTTGCAATGCTAAATAACAATAAAAATGGGAGAATTTGTTATTATGTCCTTTTGGATATGTCCTAAATAGTTTATTATTGTATCCTTCTGGGTATCACATTTAAAATGTAATAAATTTTATGCTTTTTTATTGTCATTTCCATTTTTATTTGTAAAAGTTTTCATTTTTTAACAGGATTTATGAATATGTAAGAGACAATGCGCTAAAGTGTGCTGGTCAGATTTTGATGGGAAACAGCCTTATTTCATCTGTTTAGATGGTATAATTCAGAAAAAGAAGTAAAAAGCATTACTGCATGCTTAAGGGGTAAACTCTTGTGTTGCTTTTTCATTTACTTGTCTAAATTTAGAAAGCATTCTGTAAAATCTGTTAAATAGGAATACATTTCTAGGCTGTGTTAAAGTAGGATTTATCAGAGCAAAGTGGTCTTCATGCTTGAAAAAAAAAAGAAAACAAAACCATAAAAAACTCAGAGAAATAATTTTTTGTTCTTTCAGAGATCCAGCTTTTTTTTTTTTTTTTTTTTTTTTAATATATTCCATATTTGAACATAACTTTTTTGGCTCTCCTCCAGTGCCTCCAGTTTTTTCTTTGAAACTCAATTCTTTTCTTAAGAATAATCAAAACCACAGCCTTATGAGCCTTACTGTCTGTATGCTGTGTTTCTAAATGAGGTCTGGCAGCCTGCTTTTCCTTTATAAGGAGACCCAAATGCTGTATTGGTTTCCAGAATTTGAAATGCAAACATGGCACCTTCAGAAGCTGGTTACTGTAGGTGAAGGAGCTTGTAAAATTTGAATTCTCCTCCAGCTTTAGTATTTATAGTAATTGCTGTGACATCAGTAGGTAAAAGCCTCAGTGTTAGTTAACCTTGTATCCACTGGGTTCTGTACGTTACCAGTCGTACTAACAAAATTTTATATCCCTTGGGAATTCTTGATTCCTGAAGCAGATTTCAAAAGCACTGGAAGAAGCAGCCTCAACACTGACTGGTAATCTACATACCACGTCCAGGAGAACACAAAACGTTCCTGTTGTCTAAAAGGGCAGCTGGACCTTTCAGAGGACAAGAAACTGGAGTTTAACAAGAAACTAACAAAAGTTTTTTTGGGAACTGGCTGAGGTACATACTGGTGTCCCTATTCCTACATTGCAGCCTGCTGATACAGCCAAGTAAAGTAAATGGAATTAGAGCTTTGAATGTTTTGTACTCCTATAAATATGCTAATGAGCAACACAGTTGCCTTTTGTCAGCATTTTCCAGTGGTGTTTCTGGTTGAATAGTGGTGGAGCTCAGCACAAGTAACCAAGCTCTATGTACTGAATCAGGTAGAGATAATCTGTGTTTATGCCCTGATTTCCCCTTAAATTTTACTTTTCTAGCAGAGAGAGGCCGAGTCTTTGTTTTGAGTATCACCGGACTATCATTATCCAACCTTTAACATATTAATGAAAGAAATGTGAAGAAACCAATAAAAAATAGTTCCACTGCTCTGAAAAATAGTGATATCATGAAAGTCTGCTGTCATGTGAATTTAATAATGTGGCAGAATTATTCAAGTTCACCTTCAGCCCTACATTTAGTGAAAGAGAATGGCTTATGGATCTAAGTTAGGAATAACCATAAGTGTTTTCCTAGCTGTTGAAGATCAGTCTTCGAAGGCATATTTTACAGGGTTACAGGCAGTGAAGGTGTGCTTTGTAAGTAAACATTCATACACCAGAATTATTTAGCTGCATTTTCTCATTTTCTGTGTAGAGCTATTCACTTGATGCTCAGTTAAGAAGGACACATTTCCCAGTTTACTCTGTATATGCTAAAACAAATGTGCAGATACAGAGAAAATAAAATTATCATGGGTTTAATGAAGTGGACAGCTAAGATTTATTTATTAATTTATTAAATTATTAATAAATCTCACATAATGGCTTTTTGCCAAATATCTGTATATTCACAAATATACATTGATCCGCCTCCCATTTTAATTGGGGGAAGTCTGCTGGTCTCAGCTGCCTTTACAGTTGACTTCATTGTCAGTTCTCAGATGGCCAATAGGGGTAATTTTGCATGGATGACTGCTTGCTTTCTTTCCATCATGTGCCCAGTTTCTACAGGCTTTGCTTTCTGCACACTGCTATATTTCACTGGTTTGTCTTGAAACCAACCATGTTTAGAGTCCATTTTATTTGCATTATGCTTTTTTCTTTCATTTCCTTTAATAATTTGAGCTTTAATTTTTATTTTTTTTGGGGGGAGTGTGTGTGTTATGATGAGCAGCACATTTAGTTGTAATAACAGAAAAGTCCAACAAATACGTTTGTATGGATGTCAGTCTATGCGGATCCAAGTAAAGAATTGCTATTACAGTTATATGGCAGGATTCAAGTTAATGAAGGAGAAATTTTTTGCGTAAAAACCTGCAACTGTGTGTTGGAAAATTGCACAAAGTTGCTGTATAAAATATTTATACTGTATAATGGTTTTATGTGATTGAGGTTCTATGGCTCAAATCCTGATGCAGTCATGAAACTTGCCTGAATTTATGTAAAGATTGTCAAAATGGCAGTGAGAAAATTGAAAATGTATTAGTGGTTTGTGCCATCTTCTTAATGTTGCTGTTAGAGCATTAAGTGGAGGTTATTCCTCCTGCTGTTAGCTTTTCATGTTTGCAGGATAGAAGGTCTGATCTAAAGTACACAAACAGAGATGGAAATTTGCCCATTAACATGAGTGGACTTTGGAATAGTTCCATGTTTGGTTTCCTTCAGTCCAGGACCACAAACAGTCTTACAGACTACATAAATACTGGTACTCCAAAAGTGAGGCAATACACTGTGACTTGCAAAATATGTAGCAAGTATGCAAGGAGGGCTGAGTTTTATCATTAAAGTGGGTAAGTTCTCCCAAAGTAGAAAGCATATTGAGAGGCAAGAAAGCTACTGTAATTTTCAGACAGAACTTCAGACACAAGATTCTTGCTTTTTCACTGTTTTGGCATGTTCTCACTACTAGACTTCTTGCTGTGCTTCCTCTAATTCCTCTCACATTCTTGTTAACATTCACCTGTTCTGCCTCATTCCCCTGTCTGTTATATGACTCTGCCTCCCCACTTACCAGCTTTCTCATGTTAGTTCCACACTATCTTTTCTTTTTACCATGTCTTTTCTTCATTATAAAAAGGTAAATAACTGTTTAAAAGGCTTGTATGTGTTAACAGTTGTATGCGTATTATCACATTTTGATAATACTTCTGAGTGTATTTTTATAGTTTTATGCTACTGTAATACTTTGCATCCTGGGGGGGAGGGTTTGTGGATTTTGTTTGGTGCTGTGGGGTTTTTTTAGAATTGTGGCTGAGACAAAATGAAACAGGAAATTTGTTTGTTCAGAACATGCAGCCTTTGTATTTGAGGGTATTCAAAGTATCAAAGTGTTTTCAAAAGACCAGCAAAGCAGTGGAGTATGCAGAGAATGGAGGGAGCAAAAGGGGCCAAAGTACATTTTTTTTATTCTTCATTTAGCTATTGACAGTATCAAGGAGCTTTTATTTGGAGGTGATAGAGAAGAAGAGTTCAGGCAGGTAGCAGGAGTCACACTTCAAAATGTCTGCTCCTTTGCACTTCCTTTCTGCAGAAGATTAAATTTGGTTATTTTTACAATGCTTCAAAAAGTACCCTTCATATAATGCACAAAATTGTTTTCTTATATATTGTAAGAATTTTTTTCCCAAAATACTTTTTAGATTATTGCAGAAGAAAACCAGTAATTTCTTTCTGACTGTTGAATAGTTGTATTAATTCTTAAAATGTTACAAAGAAAGGTCTCAGTTCATACTCAGTTTGACCTGAGAAAATGTTCTGGGGTGTTTTTGTCAAGTGTCTGGGGGAATATTTCCTTGCAAACCTGTGAGGCTCATACAGTGATAGTGTAATATGTCATTAACATGTGTAATTGGTTTCAAACAGGTCAGATAAATCAGTACTTCAGTGTCTGATTGTTTATGAACAATGTTTTTCCTGCTTTTGGGTAAATGATCTTAATGGCCTTTATAGGCAGAGATTTTGAGACATATATTTTCAATCAAAACAGTACTTTTTCATTGTTGCACACGCTTGCAACTCTGCATTAGGCATGTAAGAAGAAGGTCTTAATGAAGGCAGATGCTGCTATAGTATTTCTAGATTCTCTGACAGAAAATATAAAAGCAAACAACTCTGGAAAATTTCCAGAACTTTTTTGGTTGTTCAGACCAGCGTCTGAATTTTTGGAGTATTTTCCAAACCACAGACTTTATCAGAATCCTTTTTTTAAGAGTTACACAGATCACCATGTCATTTACTTGCATCTGCTGTATTTATCCCTGTTCTCTGGTCTGTTCTTGTGTCTTTTAGATTGAGTTTTGCAGTGACTCTGTGTTTGTATTGCCTGTGTTCACACATGATATATATATTCCAGAACAGTAACTGTCACAGTCAAATTAAAGGTGAAGTGGTTGTGGCAGTTTAATATGGCAGTAGCTGTTGTATTGAAACTTAGAGGCCTCCAGAAGGTCTGATCCTTGTGATTTGGGTTGCTTCACTATTTCTAGAGACAAGCTTTCCAAAACCAGAGAGAAACCCTCGTCATTCATTGACTGTGCCTGGGTATCCCACTGTCACCCACACACCACCCGCCCCAGGCACTGATGCTCTCTGTAGCTGGCACAGTGGTCCTGCAGCAGCTTGCTGTGAGGCTGGTGGTTAAATTTGGTGGTTGTCTCTTACTGTGAGGGAATAGATTTGAATAAAAAGAGCAGTTATGAAATCCTGAATTATAAATAATGAAAATTTTGCTTGATTCATTTTTTTTTTTCTTGTATTTCCTTTTCAAGATAAAAATCAGACCTATTTGTAGGACACATTGGGAATTTAATGACAATGGGGGTTTCTGGACATTACTGTGTAAAATTAGTGACTGTGTACAGTGTCCATCAATGTGACTACGAACCCCCAGAGGTTAACTTCTTTATTTTGGTGACAAGATAATGAAGGGCCTTTTCCCCCTCCCTTCTTGAGAGTTCACTGAGAAACCCAGCTACTGCCCATGAGGAAATCAGATACATGTCTTCAGTAAGAAACCTTTTTAATATCTCATACATTTATTTAATCCAAATCTGTTGTGTATCTTTTGGGTGCCACATTCCACCTGTGTAATGTAATATAGTTAGTAAGTATCTCACACAGTCGGGATCTGTGCAAGTTTGCTCAGAAAGCAGGAAACAACTTTCTTCTGTTCGGTGTCTGCTTCATTCAGAGTTGGTAAAATGCAGTAGTTAGGAAAAATCATTCTACTGATGCTTTTTTGCATCAGTAAAATCATGTATATTGTTTAGCTTACATTAAACAATATAGCTGGTAGATATATATCAAAACAGATATCAATGTGTTTAATGCATGGGCTTTTAAGATGGTACATAATCAAAGACTAAACAGGCAGGATATAGTTAGTGTACATTTTACTGTCAGTTTTAATCTTCTTGGAGGCATACAGCTGTCTTCTGCCAAAAATGATATATTCCCTCTTTTCCTAGTTCACTGCTGAGGGGTGATTGCTTCTGCTCAGATTCTATTTTTATTTGACCCAAAGCCAATTGCGTATATTCTCTCAGACAAAACTGGACCTGGCATGACTTCTCTTCTTTAAAGCTGCCCTGTTGAAATCATTGATATTTGGTGGTCACTCTTGTATTGAAAACTAAGTCCTGTTCTTGCTTGATTTTTATATTAGTTACTCAAATTTAGAGATGGATTATAAACTAGACATTTTTATAATTTGAAAATGAAAGCAAATGAGTGCTAGGGTCGGCCTTGCAGGCTCAGAGACACCTCAGCTTGTTCTTTGGAGATGTACTCATTCGTAGAGAAAGTTCTATGTATTTGATGTAACTGCTGAAAAATAAGTAGGTCTTTCTGTGACTTTCCTGCTCAAAGTTTTGGTTTTCAAAAAGATCAAAAATAGAACACAGGATGAAAAGCCTATCAGGTAAACCAGCACAGCCCAACTTCGTATTTTTAAGTCTGATCATAAGAAGCTGTTAGCCCAGGAAGCTTTGCTTGTCCAGCACTTCTGATTTCCCTTGAGCAGTAGAAATGCTAATTAATGTTCACAGAGCTGAAACTGTTTAGCTTAATAGAGAGACTTCTTTTTATTTTTGTCTTATTTCTACTCTTCCAAAAAGACCAAGGTTTTCTTTCACATTAAAATAAATGTAGGCCAAAACCCAGCTGACATGATGATGAGACCAATTTAGCAGAGTACAGAGACTAAAACCGTGCAGTCAGTGTAGCATTAGATAATAGTTAAGATTGTGCTCTAAGTTGAAATGCTCCTTCACCGAAGACAAGCTCTAAGAGCAAGATGTCAGAGAGCACAGGAAGCTTATCAGGGCAGAGACTCATATGAATGAAATTAAGTGAAGGGAAAATGTAAGCTGTCAAGCCTCCTAGCTTGAGCTGTAATATACTGTAAAAGAAATTTTCAAAAGAAATGTCAGAAGACATGTTTCAGCCAGAAAATGTAAGACTGCATAAATAGCTTGTTAAATGATGTCTTCACAGTATGTGTCTCTTTAGATATATCTTTTATAGTATAAATATGGTAAATAATGTTCCTGCATGTATGATGATTGCTGCATCCAGATTCATAATGTTGTGTTCAACCTGTTTCCCATGCAAGGAGAGTGGATCTTAGCAGCCTTTCTAATACTGTGCCAACTCTAGTGTTCATAACTGGTATTTTCATGAGTTGCAACATTACTGTCCTATAGTTCATTGTAGTTCATCAATAGCTTTAAATTACATTTATTATAAAAGAAACTTTATAAATGAGTTTTGTCTTGTCCTTTCCAATGGATGCTTTCTGATCACTGCGTGTGAGGAAAAAAAATCAACATCCATAGAACATGGCTTTTGGGAAGCAGGATCTGAGGCAGTGATTTGAGGTTTTGTTAGTGATAGTTGAATTGTAATTATAGTTTAGAATGTTTCCCATTCAAATTGATAGTGACAGAATCATCAAACATGTTTCCCAATTACTGTAAATTTTGACTGAAAATTCTTGACTTCGCATATGTTTTACTTTCTCTTACCACCAAATAATGTGTATAGCGAAAGTAAAATTTCAGCATTTTAAGAACTCATTTAGACATTTCTGAGCATGGACCCATGCTTATGCAGTTATGATAATCATTACATTGTGAGTGCATTTTAATTTTCAGTGAAATCATAATGTAAATTAATGTACTTAAATATTCACATTCTGTGTATTTAATAATTGCTATAAACATTTGTCATGAGTCTGTTCATTGTTTGCATGCAGAGTAAAACCTTCTCTGCTTTTGAAACAAATGGCACGTCTACTGCTCTTCTCCTCCCTCCACTGCCACCTCAAACTTTACCATAATAGTAGGAACATGAAATCCATGTAGAAGAATAAGAAAGATTACTCCTCTTGATGTGCTATTTATATATTATTATTTTAAAGAAGAAATGATTGTAGTAGATGTAACATAAAATATATTTTTAGAGGAGATGTTCTTTGCACATTTTATCTTTGGAGCAATAAAAAATTGTATCTTTCAAGCCCCTGAACAACCTTTCTTTAGTTTTTTAAAATATACTGTTAGGAAAGAAAGTATTTTACATTTATAGGCTGTCTGTTTACAAAGCATTTATTTCTTTTAAGTCCTAGGCGACCAATTCCTCTCTCTCTCCTTCTATCAGAAGAAGAAGCAAGCATAATAATTCAGTCCTTCTGGAGAGGTTATCGGGTAAGAGTAATCTATAATTATTTTGCTTGATGTTGAAAACTGTAGGACTGTGAAGGCCCCAGGGAAAATCCTTACATAAATTTTAAGTAGGGGATACTATAAATAGCTGCTGAGACCCCCATGGTTCATTGGCTTTGTATGTTGCTCTGCCTTATGCCTAGCGACTACAATTTTTTCACAGGCATTTTTGCTGATGCAGTCTCACTGTTTCCCTCAACAACAGAAAATCTGTAGAAATTTGGTTTTCGAAAGTACAATTAACAGTGATCAACTCTAATTTTTTTTTTTTTTTTTAATTAGTTGATCTTTGGCTAGTTGCTAAATGATGAAGTGTTATTTTGCTTCATGCAGGGATATGTGAGTGAGTGAGAAGATGCACAAAGGAGGACTGGTGGGGTCTGTTAAGAAATTAAAGCATACACAAACAAAGGATAAAAAAATTGAGACCAAGAATGAGACAGGAGATGTAGGAGAGGCATGAACTGTTTGTTATTCAAGGAAAAGGGAAAGCAAAGTGGTACTAGTACTATAACACTAACACAATCCTTATTTAAGGGGAAAAGCAAGGTGCCTAAAATAAATACAATGGGCTAATAGTGTTCTTGTGGAGGGTAACAGCCATGCTAACCCCAGGGTACAAAATAAATTACTTTGAAAATCCTGAACAGATTTTGTCAAATATTTATTGGAAAGGCTTTAACACCTTCAGGCCTTGGAAAGAAATTGACTTGAAATTCAGGTGGCATTGGTGACAAATAAATGTCTTTGACTGCCTTTAACAAACTTTATGCTTATAAATAGCCTTCAGATATAGCAGTAATTTCATTGTGATGGACAGTGAGACACCTCTGTCTGTATGTCAGGTGTTCTTTAAGTAACAATCAGTATAAAACACTCTGTTAAGTTCTTTACTACTTTTAACAAACATGAATACACAAGTGGAAACATAATATGCCATGCAGGCGAAGATGGTAAAATACCTTGAAATGATCTTCTTGACTGATAGATTTGTGTGATGCATTCTGTTTGTTCATTTTCCTTTATTTTTCCTTTTTTAACCAGAAATGGCATTGACACTAACATTAATTAGCACTGACAGCTTCGCTGCAGGCATCCTTACAGTGGTATATTGCAAAGGCAGCCATTATCCAGTAACAGTTATGTTTGCTGAACAGTGCAAGGTTGCTCAGATACCTTGTGCTTCTACCAAAGCTTCTGAAGGGCACTATCCTTCCTTGCTATATATATTAACATCAACATTTTTACAGTACTATTTATCATTCTAAACCTGTTCCCAGAAATGAGAGAAACTGTACTATAAAATGAGGAGACATCAAAAATAATTCAGACTATAAAATTAGCTGTTAAATGTTTTAGCTAATTAAAGATGACAGAACTTGGGTTTTTAAAAATTTAAATTAAAATCAAGACTATAAATCAAAAATCATTCGTAATAAGTTACTACATAGGGCCATGAGTTATCCTTGGGCTTGTAAATTAAGAGAACACTAAGCTTAAATGGCATTTCATCACATTAGTGATAAAGTATATTATGAAAATTTACCAAAGAATTCAAATATTTTGCTTTTAAAATAAATAGCTCTGTCAAGAATTTATTGTGGTAATAACTGAACACTTCCTTACAAATATGTCCTTTTGCATTCTAAGGATATTATTGTGTTGGTATTGTAAGCTCTTTTTCTGAAGTTTTTCATTAAACCTTGTTTTATAATTCCCAGAATTTGAAACTTTTAAACACTATTATCAAAATAAAAAATTACACATTGTGATAATATTGAATAATTAAACACAAGCACACATACTTTTTTTTTACATGGCACTGTGATAAAGGAACAGTGTCTTGTACTTCATCACTGGTCTTCTCAAGACTAGTAATCACTGTCCAGGGCCAAAATGCAGGCCTTACATAGCTGCAGTTGGAAATGGACACCTCAATTGTTCAAAAATGTTATGCTTAGACATAGAGGTAGTAATATCTCTGTCTTCCTGCCTCTTTTCTGTTACTGACAGTTGCATGTTCCATAAGCATTCCCTTAAGCATTCCCTGTGCAGTTAAACTGACTCCATGCAATAGGAAATTATGGGTTTTATAAAAGCATAAATTATAGTGTAAAAGGAAAAAAATGCATCTACAAGAAGAAAATCTCCTGGGTTGGAGATTATATTTTATTTTTGAAATTAGCATCTGATGGATTTAATAGAAAATGGGTTTGATTTTTTTGCTATAGCTGAAAAGAAGATCACTGGTAACATGAACTTCTATTATTTTAAAATTTTCATATCAACCTTGTGAGAACTTTGTACAAATTTTGTAGAAGATAATACAGAACTATATTAGTATAATCGGATATTATCAGATGTCTCAGAGGTATCTGATGTCAAGTCACTGAGTATAAGTCTTGCCTGGCTTTATTGACCATGTAACCTTGTATTGTATTTCTGCTCTGCCAGCGCACTATCTGAAACATGGCAAGTTAGTTATCTTCTCCTAAGTGGGTTAAAAGTTGCTGTGGGAATCCAGCTACTGTCTATTGCATTCTCAGCTGCACCACAAAGGAGAAATTCTGGGTGGAAATAATATATCTGATGATAAATAATTTATATTGTTTTCTTTTATTTCTTTTTTTAACTAGTGGAAAACTAAGTCCTGCTCTTTTGCTCTGTATGTATCTCAGGAAAGTGGGAGAAAAGAGTGTAATGAAGTAGGGTAGTAGAGTTCAAATCACAGAGCAAACTCATTACCTTATCATGTAAGAATAAAATAAATACAAGACATTTCTAGAAAACTGAGTAGTCAGCTTCCCAAGAGCAAGAATGTGTTCAGGAGACCCCAAGCTTATTGCTGCTTGTTTCTACCACGTTGTTCAACTCCAGACTGAATTATTAGGGCATTAAGTCCTAAAACATGACATTTTATTTATGTAACATTTAGAAAAAAACCAGAAACTGCATTTTTAATAATTCTATTATAATTTGACTATGACTTTAGGAGAATAATCACTTACCAATGTCTAAGCTAATTTTAGCATGTCCCTTTCCCACTACTGTCAGAAGGACAGTATTTATTGTGGATTTTAGCTCCAGCACGGAGGTAGTAACTGTGCGAATGACGATGTAGACAACTGGCAACATACTGCTAATTAATCAAATCCTGCTTAGAACGAGTTTAAGTAGCAGAGTGGTAAAAGCTGCTGATGTAAAGCTCGCTCTTTCTTATATTAGTAGGATCTACACTAGTACAAAAGCAATAATAGAAGAATTCAACTTAAATCTTAAATGGAGTCAAGGCCTGTGACTATTGTCATTGTATGTGGGAGCGGAATTACGCCCTTCATAGGGTGATTGACTGACAAAGAATAGATATCATGTAATGCATTCCAATTACTTTAAATAACAGATTAATGGCTCTCCTGTTTGTGAAAATTGTATGGCTGGGCTTGTCAGTAAGCCTATTTGCAGCTGATAGCAGGTGTGAATCAGTTTGCTGGAATAAATTTCCTGCTGTATGACCTTTCATGCTCCTCTGCTGCTCTATTATGTTGGTCAGTGGGTTGGTTTTACAGTGTTGTGGTTTTCTAAAGGCACAAATACCCTTCAGCATAATGCTTTAAATTTTAATTAACTCAAAGAATAAGGTACCTCACTGCAGTCACATTCTCAGGAGTCCTTTGTAATCAAAATGATCCCCTAATTGGCATATTTATGTTTTCAATAGGGTTTGTCAGTTATGTGGGCTTTATTTCTGTGCAAGTTGAAAACTGTAAACTTCTGAGATCGTGCTTTTCTATCAGGCCTAGAAAAAAAGGATGGATATCATGTATTTGCCCAGTCACAGCCCCATGGAAAAAATTGTGTCATCATCTTGGCTATCATGAATGTATATGATTTTAGAAGCATCTTCTGTTTTCCCTTTCACAGGTCCGCTGTGATAGTGAAGTACAAGAGCTACGTCAGTGGCAAAAGAAGTTGAGAGAGGAGAAAAACATTGTTAAGATAGTGAAAGAATTCTGGACTAAGCAGGAAGCCAGAAGTAAGTGAAGTGTGTATTTATTTTAACTTTTATTTTACATTGTGTTGATTTTTTGTGCTTTAAGGTGTATTAAAAAATAGGACACACAGAAGAGAAGATAATGTCTGGTGGAAATGCCAGGCTGTTTCCTTACTGTTTATTCTGAGTTAGTTGCCTGCATGGCTGAAAGTAGCAATGAAAATACAGCGCAGGGCCAAAACTCAGTGATTTCAGAGGACTATGACAGCGTGTTGGCACAGTATTTCCTAGGGCAGGATCAGACCTTTACCAGCTACACGACATGTAAATGCTGATTTTTACCAGATAGGTTATAGTATGGTTCTTCTGAACTGTGGGATTTCAATCTAGTAAACATTCTACTGGCATTTTCCTGTAGTTATTTATAGTAGAAGTTAGCCTGTACAGTTCTAAAAAAAGAAAGCAAACCCAAACAATCCAATATAATTGCCAAGGGAAATGAGGACAGATTGGTTTAAGAACCAGCACTGTAGTATGTTCCAATTTGCCCTGACTGTGTACAAGGCTCTACTGGCAGGGCCAAAGTTAGCATTCACTTAATCAGGCACAGAAGTGTAATTATGATTATTTGCACAGCCTCTTTGTCTGCTACTACAGGAGGATTCACTAGCTCCTCAGCCAGTCTACTTTTTATCAGCCTCTGTAGACTGGACTCTAATGTGATACACATAGCGATGTCAGCTATACACTGACAGAAGGAGGTGGGAAGAGGTTATTCAGCTGTGTTGTTCGTGTATTGAAGAGAGGGAAAATTATGTTGTACCAGTCACCATTGTGCGATCTGTCAGTCTGATGGAACTGTTGCAGATGTGTGCTTGGATGGTCAGTCTTTGCCCTGAACTACATATGAGCATTCAGAGTATAGTTTCATGGAGTCAACTGTATCAAACTGGGAGCTGCCAAAAGGGTTGATCCCACTCTGTAGCTCTTGCATCAGTTTTGGTGATTGTGTAGCTGCACCATGGGCTTGGATCAGTGAGGGGTTGGTATGGGGCAGGATAGTTTTCCACTGTGTTGTTGCCACATGACTGCTGTATCTAACATAAAGGAGAAAGTGAACTGGTCAGAGAGAAGGATAATGACTTCCAGCAGCCCCCAGCTTGGTTAAATTGAGCAGAATATGAGATGGTATTCTCATATATTTGCTCCTGGCTGAGGAAGTGCCAATCTCCAGGTGACTGGCAGGAGTTGATTATACCATTGATTTTTTTAAAGAAAAAATAAATGGATCTGGTTTTGAAGATCTGAAAACAGTGGATTCAAATTTACTCTGATAAAATTAATCTCATTATAGATTTGAAAAATACAAACTAAATCCTTCTCTTTGTAATACATGTTTAATTTTGTCAGTGTTAATGATTGAAAAATTGCATTCCTGAGGGTGATGATAGATGTTGACCTTACAGGCTTGGTAATGAATTTTAAATGATGTCAGTTTGATGTTTGTGTTTGACTTTCTGGTTTCAATTTGTTAGCATTTGCATCATCTCATCAAGGTGTGTTTTTTCATGAGTTTCATTGTTCATGCTACCAGTAAGAGTTACAAATGTGTATGTTTCCTGGTCACTTTTAAGAAATAAACCTATATATTTACAACATTCCACTGTGGTAAAGGATATATATGTAATGTAGATGGTTACACAATCATAGTTTACAGTCTTTGTGCATTTTTCACCTTGAAGGTGAAAATTAAAAGTGTGTTTTCAGAAAGACAAGATGAAACCATTCTCAAAATGTTGCAGCTAAGAAAAGGAGGTGTTAAGGGTGGAATGGACTGTGTCAGTTGGCAGTTGACTTGATTAAAAAACCCTCCTGTCCCTGAAGAAATTTAATCTTTCCATAAACTGTATTTATGTTGTGTTGGAGAATAATGTAGTGATAAGATTTCCTTTGCTGCCTTTGACAGTTGTTTTAAAAGGAAAACCAAATTTCCTTTTAATCACTCTCACAGAGCTTTGCTGTCATCAGATCAATTACTTTAGGACTGTAGGACACACAGCTGTTTCACCACTTCAAAGAAAGTTGTAAAATTGCCTTTTCCTTTTTTTTTTTCTTAAACCAGTGCAAGTTTGTATTCCTTATATCATATTAGCTTTCAGTATTATCACATTGTTTCTGTAATTCCTTAACTGAGCTCTGCTAAGTTAATTTAAGAGTATCCGTACATGAAATAGCTTTGGGGCCCAGACAGATGGCTCTCTGGAAACAGCTGTACTAGTTTGAAAAGTTACTGTCCAGGGGTTTTCATTATCAATCTCAGCTGTGATGCCACAATTAATTTTGTTAGGGCTCCGGCTGCTCCTATTGCTGCTATTATTATTCTGCTCTTTATTAATGTTGTTAGACCCCATGTCATGGTAAAGTCAGCAAGGTTAGCTTAAACTGCTTTTACCAGTGGTTCCATCTAACTCAGATGACTTTGTGCTAAAGTGGATTGGGAGCACTCATAATGAATAGCGTAACACCACTACTTCTTAACCTGTTGTTCTAAGTATTTGGTTTAACTGAATTAATTAGTTCAGTTAATTGAATTAATCCCCTTTGAGTAAACCACTGAGCTCTTCATATGAAGCAGACAAAGCATTTATTGTTACTAAAAACTCAGATGTCACAAATAAAGCATTAAGATTCATGATCAAAAGAAAAAGAAGAAAAATATTCCTAAATGGGTACAACAATTTATTACAAAGTTAAATACATTGAGAATAGCAGTGAAGTATCTCTTAAATTCATATATGAGTCTAACCCTGTTTATTAGATCCTGTAAACAGTGTCGAATCTGACTGTAGGGGATGAATGGTGAGCTGCCAAATAGCTTTTAGAAAATGCTGACTCGAGCAGTAATGTGATTCTATTGACACTACTAGAAAGATCAGCATACCTTTCATGAAAATATCAGCCAAAGACTCAGATAATGTGAGCTAACAGTCAGATTCTGCTTTGTTGTGGCTTTCAGCACAGCGCTGTGTAGACCTTATTTCAAGGATATGTTTGAGGCAAAGATGTATCATTTTATGAAAGTATGTTTGTGTAATCTTGACCAGTGTGATACTTAAGAAGGATATGAAGAGGAAGTTAAAACTTAAACTGGTTGTAATTAACAAATCCAAAGGCATTCTTAGTTAATTTTTCTGGTTTCAGAAATTGTGTTTAAACATGTTCATTATTATTGAAACAAATAGTGAAGTTTTAGTTTTCATTAGAACATAACCAGAATGAAACACTTTTGGAGGTTTTTTTTCCAAGTAAGGACTGATAGCCTGATTTCTGCGGGGCAGCTAAGACATTCCAGCAGCTTCCCCAGGAAAAAGGCAGCCCTGTGCTTCCTTGGTCAAGGCTTCTGCCATCCGTTCCTTTTCTTGGCACTAGCAGCCATGGCTTCACAGTGAGTTGGTTCAGCTGATCTGACAAAGAACTGCTCCTTAGTTCTGGTCTGCTGCCCCTCAGGTTAGTTTTCTGCTGGATCAGCTTGACAAACTGGCTTGCCCAGTAAAGACACAGTCCTTACATCCACTATGAGGGAAATACTGCAACAGTAAATAGAGGGAAGGCAAACTGCCCATTTGTGATGGCCACTCACTTTTAGATCAGCTAATCTGTCCTGTGCCTGCTGTGTCATGTGAAACCATACCCTACATGGTGTGGCTGTGTGGTTTGGTAGGCCAGGGCATAGTGTAGCCTCATATAAACCACTGATCCTCCTCCTGCTTCACAGCATGTATAAAGTGTCAATTTTTTTTCTTTCTTTGTAATTCTTCTTTCACTATATCTTTTACACCATGTCTTACTCATTTCAAAAAGTGTTCTAGGGTAGAAAGTATGAAAACTTTGCATGAAAATTATAAATATCATTTTGCAAGGACTGTTGACCTCTTTAATTCATATGCCTGCCAAATTTCTTTTTGAGTGCCAAGAAGGTGGTGTGTTTCTTTCAGCTTTTACCTAAGATCATAAAGCTGCAACATTCTTAGCTGACATTTTGTTTGCTATACTGCTCCAGAGCTGTAACATCACATTCCACAAAATGATCTATATTTAAAGTGTGATAGTCCTTACTCTTAACAGTTTCAGACTGAAAATGTAGAGAGAAGCATAGCACTAGAGACTCAGTTTAGTGGCTCACAGCTTTAAACTTGTAGGGAGAGCATTCTCCCCAGTATAGCATAGCTGATGGGATAAATTTGTTCCAGAATATTTTGCAGATCTTTAAAAATAAAAAATACTACCTTTTACTGAAAACATAGCCAATAAAGAACAACCTGCAGAGCATGTGAGTGACTAGCTGATAAGCTGGGGGCTTTTTCTTCTCTTTTCCTTTCCTCTTTCCACTTTCCCTTTTACCTTTCTTCTTTCTGCACCCTAAACCATCCATTTGAAACTGGACATAATTTCCTGCAGCTGGTTTTCTAGCTGGTATCCCACATAGCTCCAGCTGTATTTTTGCTTTAATGTTTCCAAGAAGAAACATTTGGGGTTTTGTTAATGATCTCGTTAACTTGATTTGTGCCTCCCTGCAGTGGACAAACCCTATCTAGCCATGATTCTGAGTGGTGTGTTATGCAGATGCAGCACTGATGAGACATCATTGGAAATGAAAAATGCCTGTCCTACAATGAAAGAAATGTGAAAATATTCGAACTTTTAAATGAAAATACCTAAATCTTCATTCATCACTTACGTGAACAAAACACTTTCCTGACACTGTTACAGTGGTTATTTCTCTGCTGGTGTGCTGTGGAAAGACTATTGGTTCTGTAGACACTGTCTAGTACATTCAGCTATTTTGTTTCCTAAAGGCTTCTTTTCTTCTTTTTACTTGCTTAAAGTTTGTAAAATTTTCATTGTAAAATGCATTGTTCTTAGTATAAGAAATAAATATTCCTGGCTTTATGGCAAAACGAACTGTGACCCTATTAGCTAGCAGTTCTTACAGATCAACCATAGCCTTGGCTTTGCAAGGTACTTCTGTAACAGTAATTGTACACAGTGTGTGGAAAATCTAGTTAAACCAAGCCAAGACAGAAAGTAATCTTTACAGCAGGTGGGGGGTGTGGGGGGAGGTGATTTCCAGATACAGGAGGGAATATTCTTTTACATTCCATTCGATTTTCAAGCTGTATTTCTCCTTTGGCAGCAGAAGTTACTACTCACATATACTGTGAGATTTTAAAAATGCTTCTTTGATAGAACCTTTTCCTTTGGGAAGATGCAACCAGCAACATGCTGTTCCGTCACAGGAAAATCCTCGAAAATACGAATGAGATTGCAGATAAAGGGGAGAACAGGCTGTATATTTTAGGAGCACTAGAGCAGGAACAGATGCATACTGTCAAGAAGCAAGGAAATGCAGTCAGTCACTCCTTATACAGCTGTGATGTGTCTCCACCTGAATTATGAGGAAGGATTCAAAAGCCAAATACGCTTACCAAGCTGAACAGGGGAAGTCTGGTCTGCACACTTGTGAAGGATGGCTGCATGAAGTAAATAATCATATCACATCAAGCAGAATGAATTGAGGAAGGGAAAAACGTTAAATTCAGTACCCAGAACAAATAGGTTACACTGTGAAACTTTTTGGAATTCGTTCCATACACAAATGTATGAGTATAGTCACATGCTGTAATAGATCCTTACTAATGGGGCCATAAATGAAGTTACAATCACCTGCATGCTTGCAGGACTGAGTAGTTTCCCAAGGAAAATATTGGAAAAGGGATATATATATATATAAATGGGGCATCTTACAGTAGGCTTAAAAAAATATTTAAAATGTACTGTAGGTAATAATGCTGGATTAGGAAAGCACATAGCCTGAATAGCTAATGGATTTCTTAAAGATTCCACCTCTGTGGTTTATCTAGGAAATTTAGCTCAGTAAACGGTAAGGAATTCATCAAGTTCATGTGAGAGTTTTTCAGGTTTGTTTTCCCCTCACTTTTACCAAGGGGGGTTGAAATGTCATTTTTTTAGGAAGAGTTTAAACAAAATAATTTGCTTCTAATTTCCTCTGCCCTCCTTTTACTGTAGTTGTAATTCTTCAGCTAATGTCATTATGGAGCTCTTGTAAGAGGCGACCTGCCCATATTCCATGGTTTTACACTTTTAATATATCTGTTGTATTATCTAACATATATGCATTTACATATATATGTTGAGATCTGACATATTGAGAGTATTTCCTCAAATTACTTTGTTTCAATCTGAGCCTTTTAAGCAGGTTTGAAGTGGAAGGCTATTTGCTGTCAGTAGGACACTACGATTGAAAGAATTTGGTTCTGCTTTTTCCTTTAACATGACTGTATTTACAGAGATTCGGTTGTTTCTTTCTGAAAACAAAACTGCTGCAGTCAAAATGGCTCAAAATAGGTTCATGTATTGATTGTGTTTGATTTTAAAGCACATGTATAAGGCTTCAATTACACAGAAGACCTTAATATTTCTTTTTAAAAAGAAGAAAAAAGCAAATCCAAGAACAAAGCAGTGCCGAGGGCTGAGTATGTGGTGGTTTTCATCAAGCCTCATTCAGGATGCTTGAGATGTTTCTGGAAGTTTAATCTTGTCACTAACAGCTGAGAATGTAGTGATAAAAGTCATAAGACTCATGATACAGATTCTGCTTTATTGGTCCACACCCTGGCCTCAGACATCTTTGAAAAGTTAAGTTATAAAGATTGCAGTACGCTGAATTTCTGGAGCTATGTTGGGAATGTTTGGAAAATAAAGAAAGATGATCATTTAGATAAGCTACAAAATACGTGCTCTGTGATCTGCTGAACTGTGCTGCAGAGGCACAGCACTGTATCTACTGGCGCAAGTCTGAACTAATCCTCCAGTACCAAAGGGGTATTTTTACCCATCACTCTGCAGTTGTTAATAATGATTTGTAATGGAAAAGAGTCAGTTGCAATGTGGTGGTTTTTCTGTGATTGTGGAAATACCAATTTTTTTGTTTGTTTGTTTTTCTGTGTTAAAGGAGGAGAAATTCTTCGTGGGTTTTGCAATCTTTTTTGTCTTTTTCTTCTTCTAACCTTTTTCAAGATAACAGTGAAAAAATGGGAGCGTTTTGATTGAAAATTCCATTGGTGTTTTTTGTTCGTCATTTAGAGATGCAAACCCAAGATTTCTATGTATGAGATGCAGTAAAAGCCTGGAGAAAAGCCTGCCACCAGTTAAGAAGTAAAACCTCCAAAGAGTCCTGCAGGGAAACCAGACTTGAGACTCTTGGCAGGGGGGAGGCAAGAGAAGAAAGTCCACGAACTGATAGCGGAGTCTTAAAATATGATTCAGAGATTAGCCAAGAAGTGGGTGACAGATTGCAGTACATACAGCTACTTGCCCAGACTTCCCTTTAAACCCAGACAGAGGCATTAGCCACTTGCGTTACATATAGTATATATACTCTTTTGATGTAACTGTTCCTTTTTCTTTACCTGCTCACTTGTTTTAGTCTCTGTCAGAGTTTAAATTTGATGACTCTACAAAACCTATCACATTTTGCAAGAAGGAGACATTTCAGAAACAAGAGGGGCTAATGGGTGTAAATGCAGTTTTCATGAAGCCGCCCAGCAAATCTGGCGTTCTGATTTTCTGCCCATGTTGGCTTCTGCCTGTAAATCCCAAAATGCTTTTTGCTGGGCAGCTGCCACTCTGGAGTGGTTTCTCTTCATTTCTGGTTAGTTCTTTCTGTTTTCACCATTCTCTTTTTCTATGTTGACTATTTCATGGAAAAATCCTGCACTATTTAATCAGATGCACTGAAGATAGGCTTGTTGCCTTCATTCTGGACTTTTCTCTCAGCTGAGAGTTTTCTTCCCTCCACTGTTGTGTTTCTGTGGCTGTCTCTTCATGAATCGTAGGTCTCTGTGTGATCTGGAGGACACTTGCATAATCAGTAGCAATACAGTATCCAGTGCATCCGTGTAGTTTGTTCTCTCCTAGGCTCTGGTGTTCATGTCAGTTCTTTATCTAGTCTGATGCCTGTATCTTCAGTATTTCTGTTCTCTTGAGTTGTACACCTTGAGTTGTAAAAATGCCATCCAGGTACATCCAAATGAACTCTTAATCTTTCTGTCAAAATATTAGGAAAGCATGATGCATTGCACAAACAAGCTCTGCTAGATCTTTCAGCCATCTTTTTCCCCATCTCCCTTACTTGATGCTGGTGATTGGGAGTCTCCTCAATGTCAGCTCTTGCTTCCCTAATCTGGTCCTAAGTGAACTAAAAAATGCCCTGAAATTGTTTGTTTTCTAAAATCATGGAGACAAGACTGAGCATTTTGCAATCTCTGTTGCTGATTTGGAGAACTAGGTATGTCCTGTCACTTTAATATATCCATTTTGCAGAAGCCTCTTGTGATGAGTGACCCTCTGACAGTCCTGT
>NW_009927325.1:0-21156 GCF_000696875.1 Nestor notabilis | reverse complement strand
GCAGGAATGTCTATGGGCACGATTTCCAGTTTCTCATTTTGTTTGTTTGTTTAATACATCTTTTATCAAGACATCATTTTCCTATAACTGGTGATGGAAGACTTCCTGAAGTGAAAGGTTTCACTAATACTTGCATACATGCTACTTCTAGTAGTAAGAGGCTAAAATTATACATGCTTTATAAAGAACTGTCTCTTTAAAAGTCAGGTCTTATTTCAGAAAGATTGCTGGTGGCTCCAGTTTCATGTTCAGACTTCTTTGGCATTTCACTGGGAGGCGAGGGTGAAACTCCTTTCTATATATATAGTTTACAATAAGCCCCTGCTAATAAGTTATTCCAATAGATTTTCTTTAATGGATTTTCATCTTCTTACTGTCTGAGTCTGTGGTATTTTTCATTACTGTTTTCAACTGTTTAAATTACTAAATGTCATTCTCATATGTCTTATTATTTAAACAACATAGTGTGGGTATATAAACCTTTCATAAGCTACTGCCACAAACCAGTTGTATTATACAGTAGTGTACAAAGTAGGTCAGTTTATTCCCTTTTATGCTGAAACAACTAAGTCTCAAACCAGAACATCAGTCCTGTGCATTAAGATGAGGGACATTTGTGTCTATTATCCAAAATAGACGGTAAAGATGTTTGAATTTAATGCATGTGTGAATAGGACAAAGGCCAATCCTTAGATGTCTAATAGGAGTTTTGCAGATTTTTGAGTAACTCACTCCCAGGAGCTAACCAAAACAGCACATTCAAATGCATTCAAAGCCTCCTTTAGCCATCCACTGTGCCTCCACATTGCAACGCATACATGAGAAACTGTATCAAATGAGCTGCATTTCCAAGGAATGTGGCAGACAAACTCATGGATAACTTTATTGTAGTAGGAGTAGCAAGTCAAAAATAACAGTTAACAGTTGTGCTAACCTCCTCAGAGCAACCCCCAGCGCACTCCCAAGGAAATTAATCACAGTCTCCTCTAGTGCTTATTATTGTACTGATGGTTATAGTGTCCTATGATTTAGAACACATGACTAAAGCACAGTTTAATCAGGTTCCCTCTGTATTAAAAAACAAGAGTAATGAGACTGAAACATAGTGCTAACAAATTCAACTGTCCTGACAGTAGAAACTATATGACCTATATAGATAAAAGTGGTAATAATGGAAGTGAGATGTCAGGGTTTTTTAACTTACACTGTCATAGCACTTAAGGACCTCAGTTGCTCCGTGTCTTAGGACTTAAAACAGGAGCTGGTGTTTTAAAACTGTATGCAATACTGTGATCATGCTGCCAGTGATCATGATTGTGTTACTTCTATTTAAATCTTACGTTGCACCTCCTTATGTTAGTGATTCTGCATTCACTGTAGGTAATTTTCACACATTCTGTTACACAATTATCTTGGTTGTTAAGGTGTTTGTAATTCTCATGGGACTTGGATCCAGCTTCCTGTGAGAATGGCCCTCTTGGCACTGCCCTGAGACTGGCAGCAGTGCACAGTTGCAATCCCCAGGCAGTTTGTTCTGCCCTGTTATGTCCATACGCCTTTCCCCAGCATGCAGGAAATCTCTGTGAAGAAAAAGAGATGGTCTCCATTGCAGTAGAATCACAGATCTGCAGCAGTAGGAATCTGCCAGCATAACTGCACACAGTGACGAGGGACAGTGAGGGATAAAATGGGAACTGCGCTGTTAAAGTTCAGCTTTTATTATTTTTTTAAATGCGACTGAAAATAGAAATGTATCTTTCTCTTGCTCTGTTGAATGAGTAACAGGACTTCTAAGACTGCAGTGGTTAAAATTCAGCATATGAATGGCATGGTTGTGAGCTACTTGTTCATATTGACATTTACACTATTCTTTGGGTTTAGACACATGTTGTCAGAAAGAAATGGGCTGGATTATGAGTTAGTATAAATTGTTCTAAACTTCAGAGGTGCAATGCTAATACACAAACTAAACATCTTCCTTGGGCATTTCAAAATATTTTAAGCAAGTTAGTTCAGTTTGAAGTGTCACAGCCTGGAAAATACAATTTCCAATGGAAATTTCTAGTGAGAAGACTTAGCCAGACAGCTTATTTCCAGCTTAGCTGAATCCTGAGGACATCTTACTTTTCTATCTGCATAGGAAGCAAGTATATGTCAAAAACTATTTAAATAACTGCCTGAATTCCAGATTCATGCTGACAACTTGTGCTTCCTGGTTAGTGTGATGTGTTTTGAAATTGTTATGCTTAAGTAACACAGGTTACGGTAAGACATGAGCACTCCTGACTAAAAGGACTCCTAGCAGTTACCTAAAACTTGCTCATTTTAATGTGGAACAATGTGTGTGAGCTCTGGGGGTTTTGAACTTGTTGCAGTTTTTATGGAATATTTGCAAAGGCCAACCTCATCATGGCAAGGAATATTAGATAAAATCCAATATAATAGTTAGTATTTTGTACATGGGATGTTCATAGTCATATGGGATATTTAATCCACTCTGATTTTTCTCCTCACCAGCTGTATAGACAAAAGTCCTAAAATCAAGAAGAGTCTTGTGCCAGCAAGGTGCTGGGCAGGTATTGCCTTGACCATTCCAGAACACAGGGTGTATCCTGCCACTTGCAGTCATATTTTGGGTTTTTAAGGTATTGTCTGTGTTCCTCATACATCACTTTTCCTGTATGTTTTCTATGAGCTGAGGTCTTCCAGGTTGGTAGCACATTGAGCACCTTAAATTAGCACATGGGTCTGTTGCATCCTGGTATTCCGGGCACACGCCAAGAGGACTGAATTTGCTGGGTTTCAGTTGCATGCCTTGGAAGGGTAGGTAAGCTCTCCTGAAACTGTATGGACAAAAGGGGATTTTGGAGGCTTATTTGACCTTCTTTACCTCTAGGATAACTTATATATGAATTGCTTGATGTGAAAGGTGGATGGTACAGATGCATTTTCTGAAGTATAGGGAGTAGAAAAACAGATTTTTATCTTTTTTAGTTAAAAGGCAGTTTGTAAAATACAAAAATATTAAGGACAGAATATGACAGCTGAAATCACAGACATAGACTGAGAAACCAGACTGTTGTATCAGCAGAAGAAAAACATTAGGTTAATCTGTATTACAGCATTCTGAAAGAATACAGAGCTTTGAAAACAGCTTTCACTGGGGGGTGGGACATTCTACTTTTATGTAGAGCTTTTGTTCATTTAGAATTGTTTATTCCAGAGAGCAACCCTGTGCTCTTTGTGTGACTGATTTTTCCCATTTGGCAGACCCTTTGCAATCACATGGATAACATTCTTCTTTCCACTGAGACACAGAAAAACTATTCTTTATTGACCTTGCTTGTTGTCCTAAATGACAAAAATATATTTATATAGTAGGTGAACTGTATGACTTCAGAGCTGACTTTTAATTGAAAATTCTTCAAAGCAAAAACCTCAAAGAGCTTCTTTCACTATTTTTTTTTAACAATCCAGTAAGTTCTTAGTAGCAAACAACTCTGCCCTTGGCTACACATGCACAACTCCCACAGATGGCACTGAGAACTGTGTGCAAGTATCTGAGTGCTGAAGCTGTGTCAAAAAAATGCCATGCACAGAAGAAATAGGTCTGTTGGGTTGGGTGAGTTTTTCATTAGTATTATTTATTGAACAACAGTGTTTGCTGTGGATGTATGGATGTTTGCTTTTTTGGTTTCTGTGGCTGGAAAGTTAAGTAATGTTTTGTTTTATGTGGTTGCAGTGGGAAGCAAATTGGAAGGCTCAGAAGAACATACACAAAGTGATTCCACATCTCAATTTTAGTTTTCTCACCAATGTCACAAAACACAGGGCTCATGGGCTCAACTTTGTGGTACTGATTTAGAAAGGCTCTTAGCATTGCAGTTTTACTTGTACATGTGAGGTGTTGTAAATCAAAGTGTGATTGATTATATAAGGACCCAGCATGCCAAGACAAAATTCAGCCCTAGTCAAAGTGAGCACAGTTCTGCTAAAACAGATGGAATTGCGCGCGTTTAGCCAAAAATGTCAAGTCTGTGTTTATCTTGTGTTTCTGAAAGCTCATGTGCAAGTTTTTCTGATAAGGACAAAAGTCAAGATGTAATAAATGGGGTTACACCCACATGTAGGCAAGTTTTAATACTAAGGCAAAAATCTTCATTTAGTATAAACTGGAGTAGCTTCACTGTCTTCTGCAGAGCTGGGACAGTTTACACAAACCCAGGCTCTGTTCCTAACTGTCTAACTTCAGGAAGGCTGTGCCACTGCAATTCCAACTGATGGCAATAAGAGCGAGGGTTGCTGTGCATTTCTGCAGGGGAGAAAAGTCAAAGGCCCTTTTGTTATCACTTAGCACATGTGCTGAGAAAGTATAAAATTAAGATTACAGCAAGAGCATTTTCAGTGATCTTGTTTATGTGTACATGCTTACATAAAGTGCAAGCAGAATAAAAATCAGGTTGGGGCTAATGAGTCCTCATTATTTTTTTAAGTCAGTCTTGTCAAGCAGAGTCCTATTTAGGCCTTTCTAATTTCATAATTAGAGAAGATAGATAGTTGCAAGTTCTACTACTAATTCCATGCAAGTCAATCAAAGGTCAGGTTGTTTTGAATGAAAGGATGATAAAACATGGATACCCCCTAGCTGTGGCTGTGGTTCAATGTGGATTTCTTCCACCACTTACTCAGACCTTGTCTGAGTACCTTATGCCAGTACCCGTCCTCATTTTTTCCTGGTTGGTGGTGCTGGTTGTTGCACCAGATCAGGAAACTCAAACCAGTTAAAGAAAAATGCGCAACCTGCATTCTTCAACCCCAGCTGTATGATCCTCTCCCCCACTTTTCACAAGCACTAGCAATTGAGCCAGTACAGGAAACTGCTGAGCCAACTCGGAGGAAAAATATCCCTGGTAGTGTTAAGAGTCTGGCTGCTCAGCTTCTTGACTGGCTCACCATGGGTTTGATAGGTGCCAGAGCTAAGACTAAGTGTGGGAATATCGCCAGAGGTGGAAGAATGTGGCCCTAGCCTCTGGGAGCCAATTTCCTTTAGTTTAACTTAGCTTATATTGCAGAATTGCACCCACGTTAGCACCACAGGACAATGCTGTCTGTATCACCATTAGTTTACTGAAATAGAAACATTTTAGGCAGATTTTAACACTGAGTTAACACAAGCATTGTAAGTAAATAGTAAAGCCTTTATTCTCGTTAAGAACAGCATTTTGAAAATAAAACATTTGCCCATGCTTTACAACCTTTGTAGTTTTGTATACTTATGTACAGTCGTCATGGTACACATTGATTGTCTTGAAAATCCTTTAAAGATGTACTTAATAAGATACCAGTATGCAACAATCAGCGGAAAAAAGGGCACGTTATAAAACACACATTAATACATTTAATAAATATATAGTATCTATCAAAAATGAGCTTCAGCTCTCATCAATTAATAAAAAGCACCTGCTTTGTAATCCTGTAAGTTGGTAGAATAGTCCAATTGTTTTATTATAAAAGCTACAATGCTCCCTTTTGCATGGCCTTTGGTTAGACCCAAGGCATCAAGCTCGAACAAAACCAACCAAGATGCCTGTGTTTAGACTAAAACCAGAAACATCTAGTTCTAGAGTAGTTCATGTACCTTGTTACTATAAACAACTGTATTGAGAGTGTTCTTTTTAAGATACTACATATTTTCTGGCAAGTGTCAAACACTCTCAACTCATCTGAAAGCAGACAGGATCATTAAAATATGGCTTTGACCTTTTTTCCAGCCACTGATCAAAACCCAGTTGTTATAAATCTTGTATTGGTAGTAGTAGTTTTATCAGATGTTTTATGGTTTCATTTTCCCGCATGGAAACACCATGAGCACATAACCATTAAGGGACAACAGAGTAGCTTTTATAGTATAAAAGCTAATTATAATCAACTGAACTGTGAAAGGCTTGTGCTTACTTACTTATTATGTTGTTCACAGATGCTCTACATTCTAGGTAACTTTCAGAAAAGGCAAAAGTAAAAACTGTAACAAAAATATAAGTTAACATAAAGGTGCCTTTCTTCAATTACAGTTTTATTCGGGGCATTTTTACATCACAGACCAGTGACTTACAAAAGAAGTTGCTTATTACTAATTGTATAAAGTTGGAAAATAAAGACCCTCCTAATCTATTGCCACACCTTCACCACCACAAATTAAACCCAATCCTGCTAACTTTTAATCTTATGAACAGCCCACATGACTAACCCAATGAGACTAGTCACGAGAGCTTGTAGGATCCGGCCATATCTTTGCATAGGCCTCAACTGCCAAACACCTTCATCAGAGCAGGATTGGGAACTATCAATTCAGTCACATCTAGGAAAAGAAAAAAATGTTTCTTAAAATAACTATATATTGTACAATTTTGTCCAAGCTTCGTAAAATGTGTGTTATAATTCATTAATCTTGGTTGTAGCATGATAAACTTTTTTAAAGAAAGCTGTCCTACCATTTATGCCATGGTCATCTTGTATGTTTTTACAATAGAGTTTTATGAGGCTCATTGGGGGTTTTTTAATTGTTTTTTTAACGCAAATTTCTGCAGGCAAGTGATGGTAATAGGTTTTTCGTGGTTCCAAATGATGGGTAGTTACCCATCTTCTAGGTAACTATCGTTATCTTAAATACTATCCTATTTGATCAAAGTTTTGCTTAAAACAAGCAAAATGTATTTCTAAGTCACTGGATAGCATGCAATATCCACCCCTTCCCTACTTGGTTGCTAAGGCCATCTAGTTACTTACAAAATAAAATAAGCAATCCCAAAACCAAGCACATGCTTCCTTTGCCTCAAGGCAGGAAGGGCAGGGGGGAGCTAACATACTCTTTTACTCATGCATGACAGAAAAATATTGCTTCTGGAACAGAAGGGCTTTGAAATAAAACCCCATAAGATGATCATGGCAAGAATGGCAATATATATTTTTTCTATATATATATACATTTATATCTGTGTGCAACACTTAGGGACTGGTCTTGCAGCCTCTGTACCTGTATGTAGACCTACGGGTATTGATGGGACTACAAGTCTGCAGGACTAGGTTCCTAATTCAGTAGAAATGGAGGTACATGAAGAATCAAGAAGACTCTTGAAAAATAAAAAGCTTGTCTTTCTTTTGCAGTATACAGCATGTAACTTCTGTCTGTGAAGCTACTAGGTTATTCAGTTATTTGTACACTATATTTTTTTTTAGTTTGAAAATATATATTTTTATTACAGCATATGCAAAGTTTAATTGTTATACGTTTCCTATGCCCTCAAGTAAAAACAATTAGATTTTAGTATTGAGGAAAGCTAAGGTTAACATTGGCCAAACAGTGAGGATACAATGATGTTTTCAATGTCCGATATGCATTAAATGTTAAATAAAGGAATGATTGCTTAAACATAATGAAAAACCATGGCACAAACAATGGGCAATGGGAACCTTTTAAATAACCCGGAGAAAACAAAGATAAAAGCTTTGAGAAAGTCTGCCTTCTATCAACCCAAGAAGGTGGAGGGAAGGAGGGGACTAGGGAAGAAATCACCTTGAAAAACAAAAACAACAACAAACCACCTCCAGCACGGAGATTCTACTAGCTAGGCACTAAAATGCACAACCACGTTGAAATGCACAAACAGCTGCAGTCAAGGGGACTACTCATACAAACAGGTATTAGAAAGGGAGGTCTTGACCCTATCTGCTGCTGAGTTTCTCCTGAAAGGTGGTCAGTGCTTCTCAGCTGCCACCGCTGTCCTGCTTGGCACCATCAGCCCCCAGAACAGGCTGGCTCGGGCAGTACAGTGGGTTGCCTTCAATCTGTCATCGCAACAAACTCCTTCTGGCAAACTCAAGTCATGTTCTCTCCCCAGCTAAGTCTTTGCAAAAGCACATCCCTCCAAAGTTTCACTTCATGGCTTTGTCTGTAGATGTGAGAGAGCGTGGCTCTTTCCTTGCACCCAGGATTGAGGCTGGAATAACGGGGAATCAATCCCATGAGGCCAAGGAGAGCTGCCTCTGTGCTGGACCTACTCTTTTTCCTCTCTGCCTCAAGAAGCTCCAGAACTTGCATGAAACATACATAGACCTTTCATCCCTCCAGAACTGCATTTCCTACACCAGCTTTTTTAAGAGTATCAGTCTACAGTGTAATGATTATTTAGTTGCCACAGAGTGACAATGCTTGACCACACACGATGCTATGTGAGTGTACAGTACAGCTAGATAATGAAGCAAACAAGATACTTCTCATGACATTTGAAATGAAGGGAAAAGGATCAAAATGGAAAGAAATCCTGCATGTTTTCACGCTGTAGTGGCAATCTCTTGTGGCAACATGAATTAAGTTTAAGTGAGAGGAAGGTATTTTGCAAGCAACTGGCAACCAGCAAAAGCAGGCTTGCCTTGCACACTAATTACAGACAAGAGAATATCGTACATTTTAGGATACAATATCCCTCTCTTCCAATTTCAGATGTGCCTACTTCTATTTTAAATTAGATTCAGCTTCAGTTTGACAATTTTGTTTTTGCAATTATCTTATTAGTTCAATGGTGTTCACATTTAGACAAAATCCTCTGTAGGATTTCGAAAGATCCTGGATAGTTTGTTGCTTTGTTCTGGTGCTGTTACGGATTCCTCCCTCAAAGACACATTGCCAGGGAACAACATCTGCAATAAGGATTCTTATTCTCTACAGCCTACAGCCTTTCACCAGAGGTGTCGTCCAGTGTAACTTGGCGGAGCAGTTGGTATCTGGAAATAAGGATAATAAACCCATAACTGAGAGATCTAGTCTGTTCAAAAATCAGTGTTATCATGCTACATGTATATGACAGCTTTCCAGACAGTAGTTCCACAGCAAAGGGATACAAAGGAACTCATCTTCCACCCATACAGAGCATTTACCTCTCTGTAAAAACCATGACTATATACACACATTCATCTTTCATTAAATTACCCGATATTCTCCATTAAACTTTGTGTCCATCTCAAAACAATGCAAAACAAACAAGCAAACAAAAACCCAATGCCAAAACAAATTCTTCAGCTTCTCATCCTTAAACTGCCTTTTCCCTGAGCTGCACAGTCTGGTATCAGAAAACATAGGCATAGATGAATCCAAGCATCAGAAAGATGCTATTCATTACCGACAGCAGAACACAAGCCTTTTTGTTTTATTCAAGTTGATATGTTCCCCACTGTCTTACAGAAGAATCCTGCTATCTAGTCCCTCTTGTTCACTAAAATCAACCAAAACTTTATTTAAAAACAGACAGAGACCTGCAATCAGTTCACATTATTTGGTTTTAAATGTAGAGGTTGAGTTATGGAATCAGCTCAAAATAAAGAAAACCCAACTCACATGAGTATAAACTGGCTCATGGGTAGATTTTTAAGAAGCATGTAGGTATGCATGAAAAATATGGGGATGAAAATTCTTCTTTTTCAGCAGTATGTCTGCTATACGAGATGTCTGCAAGTATAAATTACACATCATAGGAAAATCATTCAGAAAATCTGTTTGGCATCAGATCACTAAGCCTTTGTTACAACCACCAGGCTGCAGAAAAACAGGTCTATCAAAGAATGGCATGCCAAACTATTGTCTAAGAAAGGAAAATCAATGCTATTAACATTAAAATGTTCTATATTCCTGTCTTATTAATCCCTTTTCCAGAGACATACACATCTGTAACTTACTTACAAAGAATTACATATATTTTACAAGAAATGCAAGGTAGGTGAAAGACCAGCACTATCTGCAACAGTGATTCTTACTTAATGTACTGGCCTGTAAACATCTGTGTGACTCACATCATCTTGAAAAAAAAACAGGTTAGCAATTGTGTCACTTAATAGTTACGTTAAATACCTTAACACAGATTTAATTTGAAAGGGCCATTGAACATGTAGTCTCAAAGAACTTGGTTTACTCAAGCTACACTGCAAAATGTGAATGGCCAAGAAATGCAAAATGCTCTGTAATTACATCTTTTCTAGAGGGAAGGGAAGCATTACATGCGTATTTGCTGCCAGAGTTTTCATGTGGAGCTTTCCCCCCTGCTGTGAATAAGCTAAAAGCAGGTTTTTCAGTTAGCAGTGGTTGTATATATCAGTGCATATCAAAGATTTCTTAAATCATCATATTTTTGATACTTACAGTCCCACCATTTAGCACAACTGCCATCTCAGTTGGCTGATAAACATTGCTTCTAAAAGGAGCACTAGGTCGGTTTCCCAAACTGCCATTTCGAAATCCTGCCGTTCTTAGCGCTGTGTTTAGAAAAGAGAGATGGTTCTTAGGAACACAATTAATGCTGTGCATCACCCTTGAAATCATTAAGTGTCTTGCTTCCAGTTTAGTCATTGGGAACTCTGCCACCGATTTTAACTTCTATGCTGCCATACCAGTTTTCACATTGCTTTTCAACAGCAGTTTTTCTTACATTGTTGGGGATGGATCTCAGAAGAATCAGTTTTACATAAACCTAACTGTTTGTTTGCTGTGGAATTGGAAAAAGTCTGTTGGAACCAAATTGTTGAAGTTTGCTTTCTCTCATTTCAATAGGAGTTAAATGTCTTCAAGCACTAAACCTTTGATGTATCTTGCACAATGTATTTTGCAAAGCACTTACTGTATTTTTCTGGATACAGTGGGGTTAAGTAAAATGATCTTACATTTTGCTTTCTATCAAATTCAGAGGACAGGGATCCAAAACATTGCTTGAGCCAGTAAGCATACTCACAACTCCCCTGAGCATTACTTCAGCATGACTAGCATATAAGGATTTTCCAGATGTTTCAGATTATATTTACTCTGAGAAACTAGAAACATGAAGTAAATATTGCTTTTGAATAGCTTAAACATGGCAAAGGACTGAAGCAAAAGAGAAGACACTGATTGTCCTTCTGAATGTTTATACCAGAAATACATGAGCCTCTCCATTAATTTGAGCTCAAGTTTGGATTCAAGATGTAGATTTTGAATGAGAGATATGCATAGCTAGGGATGTGCTTCTTTCTCTCTAAACCCGTCCACGGATTAGTACATACACACTCTCTTTTCACTTCAGGGTAAATAATGGCTTCACTGAACTCAGATGTGGCCAGGGAACAGAAGGCATTTATCCATGCGACTTGCGTGGTTACAACGGGCAATACTCATCTGTGAGCTGGTAAATAGAAACACCCCTAGTTCAGGCACCTGGGGCAAAAAATTTGTCTTACATTTAATTCAAATTGCAGTTCTACACTCTGGTTGAAATCATGAATGAGCTGAAGTTTACAAGAAATTCAACGCAGGCTTTAGTGAAGCCAAGATTTAATATAGTTGAACTCTGTGGAAAAAGATTTAAATGTATCCTGATACCATATGCTGTTATCTATCCACTGCCAGTCCTCTCTTTGGGAGTTGTGCACTGAGATGAGCAACACTATTGATTTAGCACAGAAATTCAGCAATCCAGCCCTGCAAATGCTCAGTTGTTGACTTCAGATACACACAGACCCTCACTTGCTCTACAGTTTAAAATTAGATATTGTTGCAGAACACTGGCAGAATAATAGATGGAAATGCCTAAACTAGAATTACGTGTTTTTTATTTCATATTTAACCATCTCGAGGTCAGTACTATTCTTACTTTGCAGTTTGGCTTCATATTGTGCATTAAACACAAGTGATTGCACTGGTATTTGCTAGTACAGATAAAAAAAAAATCTCTGTATAACGCTTCCTATCATCGTCATCATTAAAATATTTACACAAAATTTCCCTGGTCATTTTGGAGTTAAAGAGCCAGTAAATTCAATTCCATATTGCTAAATTTTCCTTCCCTATTCTTGCAATAAGTCTAAAATTCTTTTACCATCAGAATCAGAGACAAAGTTTATGGACAAAATACTCATTGTGGATTTTTTTCTCATACCAGTTTTACCATTTTTCCTTGTATTTTTTCATTACTATTAAATACATCTACTTACATAGAGCATGTGTAGGTAAGAATTAAAAATAGTGCCCAGAAGATTTGAGCAAGTGTCGTGTCAAAGTCTCCTTTTAACACATACTTTAAATTTTGTTAACTTTGGGTTTAGGCATTGACTCCGAGCGTGACTTGCAATGCTAGAAGTTATTAAATGAAATTCAGTGAGTACCAGAGCTGCTTCGGCTTGAGTTTCCTAACAGCTGTAGCATTCTGCATTGCACATCCAGATTTGTCATGTATAAGGCAAATTCTATTTGCCCTTACAGAAGCTACCCTGTTAGTGTGCATTGCAGTTCCAGTTGCCTTTTTCCAGGGTTTCTAAATTCTTATCTAACACTTTTACAAGACACTTATGAAAATAACTCTTTTAAGTAGATATTTCAACTTATCTATCATGAATATTAAAATCTCAGATCAGTATGTTGTTGAAATGATGTTTAAATAACTGACCTTAAAATAGTTTTGCTTTATTAATGCTTAATGATATTGCTGGAATATAACAGCTCTTCTTGTTATGTATAACTTGGAGCTACGAAAGAGAGAGACTAGGAGAACATATGTGTGTTCAAACCTACAGTTTAAAAGTTGTTCAGATTCTTAAAATGCTGCTTCAAATATTTTTTCTTTTTTTAAAGATATAAAAAAAGAGCAAAGTTACTAGATTTCTTTATGCAAGGATAAATGAAAATAACAAGAATTGAAAATATGTTTATTCAAGCATGTTTTCTGTTTAAAGCTAACTACTTCTGAAAACAAATATTACAGTCAGGGAACCAAGAGGTGTTTTCTGGTTATCATGTCTTCCACAATTTTACAACTAGTAGATCTTTCATTCTTAAACATTGTTCTTCAGTATAATTGAAGCAAGTACCCTTCCTTTCATTTCTAAGCTCTTAATGATGAATTCTTGAATTGAGGTTAATTAAATGAAAAAAGAAGAAAACATTCTCTACCTACCTGCAGAGAGACAATTGCTAATAGATTCCAGGTGCTTAGCCACTGACACCCATCAGTATAATGATCTGACTTAAATTAACACTTCAGCAGCCATATTACGTGACTGGAATATTATTACCTGTATTTACTTTAAGTCTCTACCATACTAGTAAGTTTTGACTCCAAACCCTGTCATTGTAAGTCTGTACTTAACCGCTTTAGGAATAATGAATCTGTTTTGATTTATTAAAAATGTATGTATCCTTATCACACGTGCCATAGGAATAGGAATGCATTTGTTATGAAAAATGTTAATAATGGCATCAGATAAGAAAATCTATTTTGTATTGTACTGTGTAAGATAGATTAAAAGAGAACAAATTATACTATAATAGACACAATAATGGTTTTATAGAAATCATACATCTAATCATTTCACTAAAAGACTTAACCACTGAATGATCAGATTAAAAAGGAGCTTCCAGCTCTTCTTTAAAAATCTATGCATGAATGGGAATAATGCAGAGTGGAAGATCTGGTTTTGTTCTTAGATGTGCTTTAGACAGAAATAGCTGCACTGAAGCCACTGCCGTTACCTTACAGTGACATTAATGTGATGGGGGATGGAGGACAGTAAAAAAAAAAAAAAAAAACTAAAGGAAAAAAGAGTGCTTTTGCATCGTGAAGCTGCCTCTGCTGCTCTGGAACATTAGTAATAAGCAACCATTCTTTTATCCATGCAATTTTTTGCTTGTTTTTCCACTGCCCTCTGTGGAATATACTCACAGAACTTAACTCCTTTCTGTTCAAAGCTTCCACACTAGGAGACCTTTAAAGTTCCTGCTAAAACACTTAAGAGGAAAAACACCTTCCTGACCCGACATCGTGCCAAACAAGTCTGCTATTTTCCTCCACATCTGGTCTATATCCAGAGGAAACATCAAGCTCGGAGGACATAAAATATACATAAAGATGAATAGGAAGGTGAAGTGACTGGACAACGTGTCTTTTGGGGGCTGCCAAAGCAATGTGGGAACATTGCTATGATACCACACTTCTCAATTAGAGTGAATAAAAAGCAGTGTGACTAGTAACAAAATCCTTTATCCAACTGTGGGACAGCACAACACTGCATCCTGTACTACAGAACACTGTTGGGCTCGTGCTTCCCTTCACTGCTCACATCGGCATCCCTGTGTATTTTCTCACATGGGTTAAGCATTCAGCAGTGGTTTGGATCCCTTAAGCAACCAGTTGTTGCTGGCCTTTTCAGTAATCACTCAAAAACACTGTAATTGCAAATTGCAATGATGGGTCGTCACACATGGTTCTAAGTCACCAAACAGCAATGGCAACGAAGGCAACCACTACCTCAAAACCTCTATCTGTGCATATTCTTCTCAGACATTAAGAACAAAGACTGTCTTTGAACTTGTCTATGCCAGTCTGTGTTTTTTACCCCCACAGTGTCACAAAGTGGCACTAAATCCCATTTTAATGGCAATACAATTAATTACGTTGTTGCTCAAGAGGCTGAGCATTTTGTAACAAAGAGCACTTAGTTTTTTTCTTGGGGTTTTATAAACTATTTCATATTAAATGTTAACTGATAATGACAACAAATATTTAAGTGATTTTAAAACACAGGCTATTTTTTCCACAGTGGATTTTTGTTGGCTTGCAGTGTTGGCTTTGCATTTGAAATTGTTCAGATTTTCAATGAAAAACAACATGCAGAAGAATCATTTTAACCACACATAAGTCTTTTCTGTATTGCTTCCTCCACCACACTATTTTCTTGGCTACTACATAAAGAGATAGTCCTCTATAGTAGATTCTTACCTGCATTATGTTCATCCATTGAAAAGGCTTTATTTTCCATGTAGCTCCGAGGAAGCTGTATATCTTCCTCAAAAGCAGTTTCACGCATCCTTGGCTGTGAAGTATCAAAATAATTGGGGGTGTTTTCCTGCTGTGATGGAAGGATGGTACAGTGGACCTCTGGGATGGCGTGAAAAATAACAAACACCCAACCACTGGACACCAGTGCAATAGCAAGAGTGGGATCACTCCATTTGTCTCTTCTCTTTAGCTCAGCATTACCAAAGAGGTACATAGTCATCCAGGCTACCCAAATCAGAATGGAAAAAAAAAGTGTTATAATGAGGCATACTCCGTTTTTCTTCCATTTCTTAAACTTCCCACAGAGAGTGAAAAGAGAAAATCCCATGGTAAATACCATCAGGAACATAACGTAAATCAAAGCCATAGCAAAATCCATTGGTTCGTAGCTGCAGGCCAACTTGTTATCTCTGACAACTGTCAGTATTAACCACTCGGTTGCAATAATGACCTGAACGAGCATGAGGCAGATTGCCACACCAGCTAGATGCCAGCCAGATGGACTCTTCCCATGGCGAACTAGTCTACGAAGTCTCCAGGCTTGAGCTAGCAAGCATGAGAAGCACAAAGCAAAGATAACTCCCCAGAGAAATCTTCGGGTAGAGCACACCATTTCATCTTCTTGTATGATGAAAGCAAACGTCAGCCCAAACAGTCCTAGAGTCCCAAAAAGAAAGAGGAAGTGCATTCCCAGGGGGCTTTTCTTCTCTTTGTCCTTAATGAAGGGCAGTCTCACCAGCAGAATCAGCATCAGCAGTAGCGTGGTCAGCACACCTGCCCCTGCAACCGCCTCCACCACTATTCCCCAGATGGCATCCAGGTCACACAGGTAAACATACTGAGGGAGAAGATCCAGTCCGCACCCTCGAGATGTACTTGAGTTTTCAGAAGAGCCATAGCTGATCACGAAGAGGAGGAAGAACCCAATGGCTCGGTAGGTTTTCATTTTTCTGTCTGAGACAACAAAATATTTGTTTGCTTAGCTACGGTTCACTTTGGAGGATTTCACAGCAATTGGAAGCACGGTTTGTCTCAATAGCCCGCGTTTACTGGGGTTTTGCAGCTGGCAATAGCCTACCCCGGCTCCCCTTTTCTGCCCTCCCAGAAAGCTGCTTTTGCCTGTTGTGCTCTGAATGCCAACTGAGTCATTACTGTGTTTGCACTGATTGAAAACAACACTTCCAAACACTGCCCCTGCTAATATCCTAAAAGACAACCAGCATTCTGTTGCAGAATAATACATTATCTACAGTACCTTGTTGCTCAAATTCAGGTGCTTAAAGCTTGTGTAAATTGCACTGGGCCTGCTGCAAGTGTAAGTTGTATCAGAATGAGACAGTTACACTCACAGCCTTGCTGCTGCTTTCACTGGAATAAAGGCCAAATCAAACCACCAGGGGTTTTTTTGGGGTTTTGGTTTGTTGTTTTTTTTAAGGATAGAGTAGTTCCAGGGAAATAAACCTTGTGGTTTTTTGATAAAAGGAAATTCTTGTTTTCATGCTCAGTCAATAGGCAGTTACAGTATTCACTACTTTCATCCTCTTCCAAAGCCCAGGTATTAGATTGCGTTTGCAAATGGGAATGGTTGGCTAGAGAAATCCCATCTTCTGTGACAATGGTGCACACATGCAGTGTCATCAATCAAGTAATCAAAAATGAATGACTCATTGTGCTTCTTAGCACATCTAAAGCCATTCAAAGGGAACAAACAACAAAACCCAGAGCATCGCCTTCCCTGATCCAGAGAGCAAACAATGGTGAACTCTCTAGGAACACAACACATCCCGCTTAACCACGAGGACCAAAAGCCTGGACGAATCCCAACTTAATTTTAGGAAGAACATAGCTTATGTGCTTTAAAAAGATATATATGTTATGATATTTGTTTTTATGAAGCAAAGCATGGCAAAGGAGACTATTAAAAATGTAACCTTTAAATGAGCAATCTGCCCCAGTGATAGCTGCCCTGTAAGGGCGGTCTGAAGTAAACACTCATGCACCAGACACGAAACCCGACGCTGTTAACCTTCACTTGCACAGTTAGTGCTGCAGGTTCCAGCAGGATTATGTGCATTGATGTGAGCAACATGTTTAGGTGAAAACGTTCAGAGTTAAACTTACGTATGCATGGTATGACTATGCAGAAAAAAAGCACCATATGTATAGGCAGTAACGTTAGCCAATGGCTCATGTGATGTGTTTGAGATACACAGTGAAAAGCAGACAAACTGTCCGCAGCTCTTTTGTAAGTTAGACAAACAGCTCTAAATGATTGCCCATCTAAAGATGTTTTGGAAATCAGAAATGTATTTAATGAAAATATCAAAAACTTTAGTGAGAGTTGAAAGTGATTTAAAGTAATGACACAGTGTTGTTGTATTGAACACCATCAGTCATAAGCAACATAAAACCTATGTACACAGACTGTCTGAAACCTTACAGAGTCTCTTACAGCTCTGAACTATGGGTTTTCTTCCTGTGCATTACAGTTCTGTAATGACCAAAGTTAAATCTTGGGTATCTCAATGTTCAAATTAATGTTCATTCCCATTTCACAGCATAATGGCCAGTGGCCATTTTGGCCTCTGCCAGGAGACAGATGGTGGAAATTACTGTTTCCTATTAGACACCAAGACAGCAAATGTACTAATATAAATGCATAATGACTTTATGGTCTTCATTCATACAACAGACAAAAAAGCACATTACAAATACTTCATCTTAGAAGGAGAAGCTGTGATGAATAATGTGATCTGGGATTAGGCAAACAGGAAAAAGGTAACTGATGATCTTTGTTTGCCCATAGAAACTACAGTATCCTTGCACTCTTGAAAGAGCCACAGTGGTTTAATGATGCAGTGACCTGCAGCTAATGACTAATGATTATTTTTTTCCCTACCTAGCTGTTATTTTCTTTATGGGGAAATGGTAGAATATTTACTTTTTCGTATCTCATTTGTATAACAGGTTTCTCAATGACTCTGTCACAACACTCACATTAAAAACACAGACTTTAGAGACAGAAAACTAATCATCAGTGAAATGTATTCATTTTGGTATTGAATGTGGTTACACTCAATAAATCTCCTTGCCCTGTGAGTACATAATTAACTAGAAAGAAATATTCTGAAGGTGATTTTGCAATTCCTTCTGTGCACAGGCAGTTCCTACTTCAACTAGTGCCTTCACTTTTTAGAATACCCAAAATGTCCTAGGAAGTGTGAAATGGTCAGTGCCTGCTGACACAAAGGGAAGAAGTCCACCAGGCCCTACTAAGGCAACGCTGTGAACCACTGGTACCAATTTCAAGAAGGGGTCATGTGGAAAATCACTCAAAATTCATTCTAAATGCTGCCCCAAACTGGAAACAACAGCCCTTAAGCGAGGATCATATTAATTTTCCACTATCCTATCACTTACAAACTATGATATGCATGTACTAAATCAGTTTCAATACTAGCTTTGTTTATTAGCTATCCTCCAAAGACCTGCGGGGTAATGAATTAAGTGGAAGTATCTCCAGTTCTAAGATATTTTCCAGTTTTCTGGTTACTTTATTCATGTCATGTAACCCTCATGTGATTGAGCTATTCTAGGACAGTCTGTTTCCATGGAGATTGTGCTGCATGGGTAAGCAGTCATATTGTCAGCCCGTCATTTGTTTCCTCTTCCTATTTGGAAGTGTTTGGGAGAGGGGGAGGGAGGGTTAATGAATTTGAGTACTTCCCCTGCCACGAAGAAGTAGTTTCTTTTGGAAAGGGGGAATTAATCTGTGACAAAATATACTGAGAATTCAAAATATATATTCAGAAACTCAGAGATGTTAAACTCAGGAGTTTTCCCAAGTTACTTCCATTTGTAAAATTGCTTTCAGGAGAGCTGATGGAGATAAACAGTGGTTCTCTTAGAAAGCTCCTAGATAGATACAGTATTCACCAAGAAATCCTTAGGCCTGCTAACAGGTATACTTGGCCTGAAATTATATTCCTGTCAAGTATCAGTACATCTTGCTAAATACTAGATCCTGTCCACACCAAAGCTTGCAAGCAGGGCTCAAAATTTTCTGCACCACTATCAACAGAGCCATATTTACAACCTGTTTACTATTTATTTCTGCCTGACTAGGTAAAGACTGGCAGCGTTAAAAACCAAACCCCTGTGACGATACCAGCCAAAATCCTGTCTAGTGCTGGTACTCGGCACTGACTCAGACAGTTGTATAAACAAGGGAAAACACTGCATTACAACATACAAGTTTGGCAAGAGAATACCACAACTTCAACTGAAGCCATACATTCAATACTTTTAAGGAAAAAATAGAAAGTCTTTTTGCCAGAAAAGTTGTTTTGGAAAAATATTTCTATATGGATTTTTTATTAAAATAGTGTCTTCCGCAAGTTGGTGCTGGGGTGGGATGGCAGTTCTGTGTCTCAAGATTTTGTAGTAAAATCCTCTGTCTGCACATCACCACCAGTAGTTACCTAAATCAGCAACTGAAGAGGAGTGGTATTTTTACCCCTGTGTCTAGATTAGCTCTTAGCAAAGTTATGCAACCTGACGGTAGTAACGACAGTGCTCTATTTGACTGGCACTTCACTGCTATTACCAGACAGCTACAGCAACAGTAACACAGCAATGTCACAGAAACATTCTAGCACAGGTACAGTGAGTGGCACCCATACATCCCAACATAGCTGAATGGAACTGTTCATACAGGAGGAAATCAAGTTGAGATTTATTTTTGATTCCCCAAAATCCATCTCCAAAATCGTTTTTCATGAAAACTATTAAGCCAACATCCCCAAACCCAGAGCAATCACGAGCACATCAAGTGAATCAATAAGCCTCACTCATTTCAGGCAAAAGCAGCAAACAATTAGCAGGACAGCTTCCAAATCCAGTCCTCAATTTTTGCTCCACAGTCTTCTCTCTGTTTTCAACAGAGTGAAGTCCCCTGCATTATCTGGTGTAGAATCACTACAGAAATTGCAGGCACAAAGCTGCCCCAGCAGGTTTAAAGTACAATTACAAGCAACTAAGCACAAACAGAAAATCTCAGAGCTGTCATCAAAAAGTTGTCATGGTTAAAAATCAATGAGGCTTTCAGTAGTTAAAGTCCTCTGACTGCAAATATCATCTGGTCAAAAAGATGCTGTTTGAGAATATATAGAAGAAAAAATCTGTAACCATGCAAAGATTTAAGGTTAGGCTATTCATGATATATGTATTATCTGTTCCTTTTTTTAAGAGTCCTCATGTTAATCAACCGATACAGGAAGATGCCTCCAAGCATCAAGATTACTAACAGTCTAGTAAATAAAAGTGATAGTAGCACAAATAGTAACCTGCTCTGCCACACGCAGGCAGAAGACTGGTTCACTGTACAATTTCTGACAGAAAACCACCCCCACCACGAAGTGTTGTGGAGAGCCGCTAGTGAGGAGGAATTAATCACAGCACGGGATCTCTGCCAGCTCCTTTTGATCAGATCTGAAGAACGAGCTTCAGGACTGATAACAGAGCAGCAGCGCCAAGCTGAGCTCAGACTACTCAAGAGATGTACTTCCAGAATAATAATTAATAGTGCAATTGTGCTTTGTATGCAAAAATATAGCAGAGGTTGAGACATCCCCGCATTAGAATAATACACATCACGCTATGGACAGCCTCACGGTCACAGAAAGCAAGACCCCACTCCAAAAGGACACATAAAAAAAGCACTACTTTCACTTGCAAATACTTTGCAATACTGAATATATTATGAAATGATCTTTCTAATGTTCTAGGTGTTCACAATGCCCTTCAGTCAGATTCTGTACATCGCCTGTGCCCAGATACTTCTGACCATAATTGTCTGATGTTCGTTATACTACTGGTAGCAATCAGTGATAGCAATCAATATTTTTCTTTGCTAATTCTCAGATTGTTTCTGTTCATGTCACAGCCTCACGACAGATGGATTTCCTTCACCTGATTTCTTTTGATGCAGTGAGAGAACACCTCAACACCAACATTCACTGCTGGTAAGTAGCATGCATATCACCGAGCAGTAGATAGTCTTAGAGCGATGATAACCAGCCGAGGTGTTTAGGTTCAGCGCGCAGGAAATCCTGTTAGCCTCGGGATAAACATTAGGCCAGGTGTAAACAAAGGGTTCACCTAAGTGCTAAATCCTATCGCTGCCCGGCTTCGGGGAGCGCTAATTCGGACGCAGGGCTTTTTACTAACTAGAGAGAAAACCGCTGGGGCCGTGCAGCTCTTCCGCGGGTCCCGCTGCCCCCGGCACGGGACCGGTCAGCGACGGCGA
>NW_009927324.1:8832-14739 GCF_000696875.1 Nestor notabilis | reverse complement strand
ACTGAGACAGAGGGACAGGGGGACAGGATAATGGGATAGTGGGCCAAAGCCTGTGGAGCCAGTGTGTTCAGTGTGTCCCATAGCTCCGGGACTGCTCCAAGCCCAGCCGCAACTGAGCTCTGAGCTGTAATTTGGGGATGTAGCCCTAAACTGGTTTCTAACCCCACAAGCAGCCCTGAATGGAACTGAGTAGTGGGATAGGAAGGTCCCAGCTTGGCCTGGGGTAGCTTTGGGTGAGGGGAGAAGTGAAGCTGCCCTGGTGACATCAGTGTCCTCACTGCATGGGCACGGAGCCTGTGCTGTCATCCTGGGGAACCCTGTCCCTCTGGGTGCCAGCCTCATCCTGCCCCCATTGCTACTGTCTCCTAGGGGATCCCACGGTGGGTGTCAGCCCTGGGAGTGCTGGTCCAGGGGCACACTGGTGCTGCTGTTGTATGCGCTGCCTGTGCGTACAAAACAGCTCCAGGCTGCACTGGGAGTTCCCTTGCAGCTGCCTGCGCTGGATGGTGCCTGGGTGTGTCCCAGCTAAATTTAAAGGACTTTGCGGTATAAATATCCTCGGTCATAAATAAACAGAGGCTAGATGTTTATCGGGGCCTTCCTGGCAGCCCCGACCCAGCGCGCCGGGCACCACGCGCAGCCTCTGCAGTCCTCCCCGGGCTGTCCCCTCTGTCTGCAGCATGGCCAAGTCCTGTATTGCCCTATGGGGATGCGGGCACAAGGTCCTGCCCTGTGCCACGGCCCTGGTCCGGTCCCACAGGGCCCTCAGGGGAAAAGATGCAGCCGCTGCTGTTGCTCCTCTGGAGATGTTGACTCTTGGCTGTTTGCTGGCAGGAGCAGGATGGCCCGAGGCCCTGTGCTGTTGTCTGCCACCAGCCCTGTTTGCCTGGCACCCTGGGAACAGGTTTGTGTGGGGACAAAGGGGAATGGGGCTGGCATCTTGGCACCTGCTGTGGTGGTGTGGGGCACAACCTGTCTGCTGCTGGGGACCAGCCTGGGCACCTGTGCCACTGGTCCTGTGACTCTGAGGCACCACTGATCCAGCCTCAGAGCTCGTGCATAGCGTGTCCCCAGGCTGTGCTGGCACTGCCCCTTGGGAATAGGCCACCATGGGGCCACCTTGAGCCAAGGCCAGAGCCACAATGAGGGTCGGGGCAAAACCACAATAGAGGGAGGAGCTAGACTACAACGTGGGGTGGAGCTGGAGGTGCTGGGGCAGAGCCAAGGCTGTGTGAATGGGAACCAGGCAGAGGCAGGAGCAGCCCCATGGCATTGGCAGGAGACTCGCATGGGCACAGCACCCATGAGCTGCCCCAGACCAGTCCCTTCCTGTCCACAAGTGTCCCAGCACTGCTGCTGCGGAGCCACCCCATGCTGGCACCGGTCTGTGCACAGTTGGGTGCACTTGCACCTTCCCAGCCCCACCAGTGGGGAGTTCTGGGGCTCTGTGGCTTCCTCCTGGGAATAAGGGCTTTCTGTAGGATGTGCAGCCTCTCTGCAGCCCATGGGATGGCATCGATGGCAAAGCAGCAGCTCTGTGCCTCCACCTGCCCCCATTTCCCTGCTTCTAGCCAGGCTTTTGGCCAGTTCACCCCAGTCCTTCCTGGACTGCCCATTTCCAGCCCCTGTCCCATGTCCTTGCACCTTTCAGGGTGTCGCACTGCTCACTTTCACTTGGTCCTAACCACCCTGCCCAAGCCATGCTGCACATCCCACTAGCACATGGCTCCCATCATGAGGCCTTTGAGATCTTTCTGTCACACATGGGAGCTTGAGCATCCCTCTGTGAGAACCACCAGCTCCTCTGTGACTCATGGCTGTGCCAGGAGCATGGGCTGAGCCAGAGAGAGATGCTCTGAAGGGGATGTTGCCTCAAACAAAGTCCCATTGTGGGATGGCCATGGGCCTGTGGGCACGCAGGGCTGACAGCGCCTTGCAGAAGTGTGAAGGGAAACCTCTGGCACATCAGCACTTGGTAAAAGGTCACCAGAATTTGCATGGAGCCGATCCCCATCACTGTCAAACCGTTCCTGGCTGGCTCAGATCCGTCCTCCTCACCATCTGCAGCCTGGGGTTAATGAGTACCTCCAGGGTACACAACTGGAGGGTCATTAAACAGCAGTTGAACAAGCCAGGGCTGCCAGCAGCACTCGAACAAAGGGGGTTGATTCACTGTTTGCCCTGCAACAATATTTACCATGGCTGGGAGTGAGGGAATGTTTGAGCACGGCAGGACATCAGGGCGACACCGGGACCGGCAGCGGATATGTGACGGTGCCAGGGAGAGGACCGTATGTGCTGCCACAATCCTGCTCACTGCATGTGGCATGGACACATGTGCCCTGCACTCTGCAGGGTGCCCCCTGATATGTCATGCACTCTGGGGAGCTGAGGCCACTGAACCACACACAGTGCCAGCCTCAGTGCTCAACCTCCCACAGCCCAGCAGCCTGCTCCAGCATCCTTGCTAGTCCATTGTCCTCATCACTTCAGTGTTCCCTGCAGAGAGGCAGGGAGCTGGGGACAGGGATGGGGGTACCTGGCTGAAGGTGAGGAAAGTCTTTCCCCTGGAAACATCTGCCCCAGACCCTGGTATGAGGCTGTTTGTGGCTTATGGGTATCTGAGAGGGATGCTGGGGGGTTACCCGTGTTCCCACTGATCCTCACTTGTCTCCTTTGCTGTCCCCAGAAAGCAAATGCAGGAGGGTTGTATCCTGGTTAGCTCACTAACTAATTAGCACTGACTGAAGATGTGTCACATGCGCAGTCAATATGCTCTTGTTTATATATACATTTATGCACACACACACATGTCAGTGTGCATACTCGTCAGCCCAAAGGCCAGGACATCCACAAGGGAACACGCTGCATCCCCTGGGAGATGCTAAGACAAGAGAGATGTTCAGCAAAGACGCTGCTTCATGCCAGGACCTGCCACACAGCCAGGATCCCTAACACAGCAGTGATGGGCTGGGACACGCAGGCTATGCCCTTCCGATGAGCCCTCCAGCCGCTCTGGCTCCCAGCTCCCTTGGCACTGTATGGCACAGCCTTTTCCCACAGCTGTGCAGGTACTGCACCTTGCTGGGGCATCTCTCTGCACCCTGCAGGATCACCCTCTCCACCCATATGCAGGGATGAGAGCTGCTGGGCTGTTGGTGGCCATCAGGATCAGGAAACACCCTCCAGCACATGCCCCTGGCACAGTCACATGCTGCATGTGCAGCTGCAGGGTGGGTGAGCAGCTGGCAGTGACCCCAGATTCCTTCCCAGTATCCCACTGGTGTGTCTGGACTCACATCCATGGGGCAGAGGGGTCTTGTGCAGGTATGGCCGTGCTGCGGAGAGTGTCCTGGCCCAGTGCGAGGTGCTGCCTGCCCTGCTCATGTGCAGCAGCCCACCTGCACACCCCTCCCTGCCCCTGCAGCCTCCTGGGCTGAGGGTGGAGGGGGCAGATTCCTTTCCAGGTGGAGGGTTTATTTCCTCGGGAGCAGTGAATTATCACCAGCCCATCACCCATGATCCATCTGCCTCTCCATCAGCCCAATTGTCAGGCAGCACAGAGCCTGCCTGATGTGCTGGGTGCACCAGGATCTTATCACTGGATCCAGCCTGGACTCCCTGTTTCCTTGCAGCCTCAGAGGATGCAGGACCTCATCAGGGATGAAGCATGTCCAAGCACTAGCCATGTAACCTTGGCTAAAGTGGGACTCACACCTTCATCCCCAAAGGGCTGAAAGCACCATCAGCACCCACAGCAATGTGGGAGCTGGTCCCACTCCTCTCCCTGCTCTGTCTCATCAATCCCAGGTGCTTCACCTGGGATTACTCCGTGCTCAGCCCTATCCCTGGCTCCCAACAGCAATAGGCTTGAATATGTGTCCCCAGTGATGCCAGCTGATGTGTGCCCTCATGCTGGCCCTTGCACAGGTGAGTAGGGGCAACCAGCCCATGCGTTTGTGCACACTGTGCTGTTCTGGCTCGGGGTTGATGCAGGCTGGAGCCCACTGTCCAGGCATCCATCACGTCCTGAGTGCACCCTGGCCACCAGAAATGTGGTGCCCCAAGCCAGGACCTCATGGCTGTATGGCTTTCCTAGCTGGAATCAGGAACGCCAGGCCTGGGTGACAGTGCTACAATGTTCCCCACAGCCAAAACAATGGGGCTGGACAGCTGAGCTTGAGACAGGACTACTGGGTCCCAAAACAGGACTTCTGTTTTCCCAGCCAGGCTCCCAAAATGAGACATTCCCTTAGTGTGACACTGCAGGGGGGTGGGAATGGCTGAGACTTGCTGAGTTCAGCCCTTTGGTACCCACTCTGCCTGGGGCATCCTCATCCACCTGCCTCAGTCGGGGGCAGGAGGAGAGGGGACAAAAGCCTGTCATTACCTGGTCCAGGGAAGCCTCCCTGTGCCCAGAGCCAGCCCCCTGCCCTGCTAATCACAGTCCCCTCATTAGCCAGCCCCTCATTCAGCTCTGATGAAGGGGAACAGCAGGGGATCCCATTAGAGCTGAAATAACAGGCTGGGGCAGGGATCCTGCCCTACCTGTCCTGGCCTCAGGCAAGCATCGCTCATGGGGTGAGGGGTCTGGTGGGACAATAGGGACAAGGTGGGCTTGTTGAGGTCCTTGTGTCCAGCACCCTTACCTTAGACACTGCTTTGATCAGCCAGTGCTGAAGCCAGGGCAAGGGTTGCAGATGCTGTCCCTGTGTTGCAGCAGGGGATGAGCCCGTGTTCTGCTCACTTCTCTGTGTGTGTGCACAGCCCTATGCACACGTGTGTGCAGGTGCGCCAGGCTCTGCCACCCTTTCACACCCAGAAGTAGGTTCCTCCAGTGATACAAACTGCTGCTGTCCCATCTGCCTTACACCATGGCAAGCCCTGGCCCTGCCATCCAACCACCACTGGCTGTGGTGGGCAGAGCTGCACCCCAAATGGGTATTTGGGGTGCAGCCCGGTCCCATCCCTGCACTCCCACCCTGCTGCTTTGCAGGGACCTTGGCGACCTTTGGGTCTCCCTGACATGACTGTCCCCAGCCCACTCCCTGGGATACTTGTGGAGCTGGATGGGACCACACAAGCTAGGCACATCCTGGCTTTGCTGGGGCATCCAGACTTGTCAGTTTCCTGAAGTCTGGGTCCCTATATCTGGTGCATCCTCACCTTCTGGGTGCTGGCAAAGAGCGGGTGCAGGGCAGGCTGCAGGAGCCAGGGCAGGGAAGGGTTATGGCTGCAGTGGGACAAGGTTCCCAGCACCTTTCCAGTAGGAGTTACAGGGCTCATTAACCAGATGTCATGGCAGGGATGGGAGGGACATCATTAGGGATGGAGAGCAGAGCCCAAGGGCCCAGCCTCCAGGCACCATAGGGCTCTATCCCTCCTCTGCCAGTCAGGATCTGACCTTACCTGCAGGGAGGAGACCCTGACTCAGCAGTCACTGATGGAGCAGTCACAGCCCCACTCCTCCATCCCATGGGCTGCCCCAGACCTTCTCCCCTCACTTAACTCCTGGGGGGTGTGCGCACATCCCCTACCCCAGCCAAGAGCCTATGTCCTGCCCAGCTTGGCCAGGAGGTCACAGAGGGACAGCCTAGCATGGCCTGGAAGGGGTTGTCCCTAGGACAGTCCCCTGGGGACACTGAAGTGGGTCTGGCATCACCACAGTACAGGAGCCCCATGCTCCACCTCTCCCCAGCGAATGCTCTGGGAGTGTGCAAGGCTGGTGGCTCCATGCATGTGGCTCCCCGTTGGCTTAACCCCGCACACCTCTTCCACCACACTCTCTGCCTCAGTTTCCTCATGTGCAGAAGGAGGGGTGGGCAAGCTGGCATGTGACCTGTCCTGCTGCCAGGGCATGAGTGGTGGCATGGCCTGAGTTGCCCTGGGCTGTGGGAACAGGGGGGC
>NW_009927324.1:6397-8801 GCF_000696875.1 Nestor notabilis | reverse complement strand
GCTGGGCACATTGAGCAGCTCCCATGTGCCTGCCTGTGGCCATGGCTGCTCCCTCTGCTCAAAACCGCGTCCTCACTCCTGGAGTGGAGATGTGGGCAAAGGGGTTTTCCATGGGCAGTGTGAATTTGGATGAATGTCTGGCTTCTCCCCAAGGCCAAGCATCCCGTGTGGCTGGTACCATCCTGCACAGGGGCAGGGATAGCCTGGCTCACTGGGGCCATCCCAGCCTGGCTTTGCCTGCCCAGCTCCCAGTCCTGGGGCAGCCCCTGCCCAGTGGACACCTTTTCCCAGGCTTGAGCACCGGCAGATGCCCATCCCCATCAACACCGATCTTGGCACGTCCTCCAGCCACAGTGGCAAATACACAGCCCCGCACTGCCAGCCCAGGCCTGACTTGTCCATCCAGTCCTGCCGCCCCAACCACCCAGCACAGAGGTGGCAGGTTTTTCCCTGGCGTGACTCAGTGCCTGCCCGCAGCGCTCACAGCCCTAGTCCCTCACTGCCTGCCCAACATCACCCAGGCAGGGTGGCCGCAGCACTGTAGAGAGCCATCCAGCACTGGGGCGGGATGCTGGAGCCCGGGCATGGAGCCAGGGAGGCAGGACAAGGGCCAGGGTGATGCGTTGCCCCATCTTGGTGCTCCAGGAACTTGCCCATCCGGATGGGGAAGAGGCAGGTGCCAAGCAGCCATCCGGGAAATTGTGGCAAGACCTGACATGGGCTGGGAAACAGCCGGAAAGAGACAGCCTGGCCCCTGTGTCATGGCTTTGGAGCCACTGCTGTTGGGAGAGGCACCAGGAAGGGCTCAGGGCTGGTCCCCAGCTACCTTCTGAGCACAAGAGCTCACCAACCCACTTGTGGTGCTCACCAACACACTGCTGTGCGCTGGGAACTGCTGCTGGGGACACTTGCACATGTGTGTGCAGGTGGATGGATACATGCCATGACATCACATGTAGCTTGCAATGCACACCCCTGTGTAACACGTGCCACCCCCTGCACCCCACTCTACGCTGTCACCCCTAGGTGCTGTGCACATGTGCAGGCATGCATGCACAGCCTACACAAGTATATACATGTCCCACACACATGTATACGTGACATACACACCATGCACACCCCCCACATAAATGTACACTTCACCTGGACCCCACACCATGTATCCCCTGCCACATCCACATGCACACCCCTCACACATGCAACTCCACCATGTGCCCACTCACTGACCCCTTCATCTTACACCTTCCCTGCCCCATGGCTCAGTTCAGGTTCACATGTGTCATGGGGACACAGACACATGGCACACCCCCATGGACACCGCCAGACCACACACACCCCCCCACCACACATCCCCATGCTCCTTTATGTCCCATATGCAGACTGATCCTCCACCCAGTTGTCCCAGCACAAGGCTGGTGAGGCACTGTGGTGTGCTGATCACCTGCACTCATCCTCCACCCATGTGGCTTCCACACACATGGCCATGTTGTCCCCAGCTCAGACAACGCTGGCACCAGTGCTGGTACATGCTGCACATGATGGTAACGGTGCGAGCCCATGGACCCACTAGAGGGCAGCCAGGGTGGGAGTCACTGCCATGATATGCTGGGGGTTACACCTCATCCCAGCGCTGAGCCTGACAATCCCTCGTACAGCTTTGCTTGGCCCCACAGTGGATTTGAGGAGTGCCATGCTCGGATTGATGGGCCAGTGGTGGGAGAAGCACATGTTCTCCTAGCTGACAGCAAGCCATCCCAAGGGGCTGCGGGGGAGGATGTAGGGGGGACCCCCATGAACCCTTCCCTCTGCACCCCATCCCTACAGCCTCCCCGGCACCCCCTGTCACCAGCCAAGTACTTCCCATGTACGTGGTGCCTCGGTCATGGTTCCTTTTGCAAATGCAATGCCAGCCGTTGTGCTGGGGAATGCCACTCCTGGTGTGGCTGGATGGGGATGTGGGGCAGTGCATGTGGCCCTGAGCAGGGTCCGGGGCTGGGCAGACTGGCTGCCAGCAGGGTGAGGTTGCTGGCAGCACAACTGCGCTCTTCGAAAGAGCCAGGCGCCACTGTGAGCCGGGGCAGGAGGCAACAGCAGCTTAGGGAGGCAGTGCCTGGAGCTCAGAAGCACTGGTGGAGGACGCAAATCCCTTCCATGGGCTGCCTGGGGCAAATGGTACAAGGGTTGGTGCTCCCCATCACCCCTAGAAATGAAGCTTTCCCAGGGCATGGCAGAACCATTTGCCCCACACTGCTGGAGTCCATGGTGGGAAACCCAGCCCCGGAGCAGGGTAGGGCAGCCTGGAGCATCCTCACAGGGACAGTACCCATGGCCTTGCATGGAGCCATGCACGGGCACCAGAGCCAGCACAAGCTGGCGGCAGGGCCAGGCGCGGGCAAGGATTTTG
>NW_009927324.1:1644-6157 GCF_000696875.1 Nestor notabilis | reverse complement strand
CTGCCCGCAGCTTTTGGATGCTCAGGGGCCACGTACCCAGATCCTGCCTGCTGCAGCCCTGCGCTGGGTCATGGTGGTTGGTGGCAGCTCCACCAGTGGGTGACAGGGGCTGGGGCAGGGTGAACCAAAGCATGTAGGGTGGCCAGGAGTGAGAATTGGGGACCCCAGCTCTAGGCCTGTGTCCCCTGTTGTGATATGCTACTGTGCATCCCTGCTATCCCTGTCCCCATGGATCTGTGTGCTGTCTGTGGATCTGTGGGCTGCCTGTGCCCCCACTGCCCTGTAGAACCCCAGCCCCAGCCTTCCCCTGGTGTGTTTGCTCCCAAACAGACCTAATGCTGCTGGAAGAAGCTGCTGAGATACCCACCATTCCTCCCAGGGTGTTATTTGGATGTGGCATGAGCTGCTTCTCTGCTTCTAAATGCCTCCAGCCACCCCAAGACAGGCAGAGGATGGCTCTGAATAGTATCTATTGTTGGTAAGACCTGGAGCACAGGCATTTGCAGGTGATGTTGCCTTCAACTAAGGATGGAGAAGACCCCACAGGAGCAGGCAGTGGCAGCAGCTCTTGGGTGCCTCCACTCTTCACCTAGGACAGAGTTTGTGAGTCCCTCTGGGCAGGGCCAGTGTGTATCCAAAGGGAAGCGGTCAAGGGATTTGATGCCACAAGGAGAGGGAAAGGAAGAAGAGAGGTGAGTCTCAGCTGGTGGCTTTCCTGGAGCATCCCAGGAGTGCAGGCAGGACTCAGGCTGGCAGCAGGGGTAGGAACAGGACTGGCTGTAATCCAGTTAACCACGGTGCTGAGTCACCGGGTCAAAAGCCAGCTGAATGAGGCCACTGACTGAGCAACAGGGGCCAAACCCAGGCTGCCAAGTGCAATGGGGTTGTTGGCCACATAAGACTGTGCTGATGGACCCCTCCTGGAGCAGCAACAGGTCCTTAGGGCACAGGTGGGATGAAAATAGTGTGCAGAGATTTGATCTGGGGAAACAGCCATGTGACTCTTGCCTGCTTGTCCCCATCCTACCTAGGGCAACTCGGGAAGGCAAAATCCCAGGGGAAGAAGGGTTCAGGGGTGCAGTGGTCTTAGGGCCAGGGAGGTGTTTACAGTCAGGACTTGTTTGGGTACCTGGAAAAGGGGGTGAGAGCCAAGGGGTGAAGCTGTAGCTGGGGTAGGGACATCTGGGGGCAGAGGGCACCCTCTGGTCCACAGGCAGTGAAAGGCAGGAGGGCAAGAAGCTGCAGGGTCAAAGTGAGTCAGGTGCGAGTCACGGCCAAACAAAAGGTGAGATGCTTGGATAAGAACCGCAGCTGACTCAGAGTTTCCACCTCTTCCAGAGGGTGACCACAGGGAATGGCCAGAGACCAGCCAGGACCCCCCTTTGCATGGAACCAGCACTGGAAGGAGCGATTGCACCCCAATGCCTTCGGGACCCAGGAGCCCAGACATGCTGGGGGGAGCTACACCCATTTCTGCCAAGGATCCCCATCCAGTGCTGTTGTCCTGTGGCATGGAGGGTCCCAGAGGATCCCAGGAACCAGCCTGGGAACCTGAGCTCAGAGCTCATACCTTCCTGGAGAGCTGAGGTAGAGGCTGTTTGAATTAAATAGGAGAGATTTCCCCCTTATTAGCGGGCTATTAATCACATTCAATTTTTTTTTAAATGGAGCTGTTGCACAACAGGTTGAGTAACAGCCTAATAACAGGCTGTAAATCTCAGTTTGCTCTCCGGGAGATTACAGATGTTAATAACAGATAATGAGCCACAACTCACGAGCTGCTCCTCTCCCCCACCCCTTTGATCCCTCTGATCTGCCCCTCACTGTATCCAGCCCCCAGGATGGAGCAGGGCTGCAGGAGACCCCTAAAAATGCAATCCAGCAGGTGAACCACCACCAGCAAAGCTGGAGTCCGACTGCCCAGCCCTGCCTGCAGAAATCAGCCCCTGCTAATCCCAAGTTCTCCTGCAGCCCCCTACCACCACTCATATTGTCACCCCACACCTCTCTAGAGCAGTTTTTAGGGTCCTTTGTTCCAGGCACTGGTTCATACGACCCATCTTTAACTGTGCGAGTACAAGGAGCAGCAAAGCATCAGTTCATCCATGCTGTCTCCTGCAGCCTGTGGGAGCTGGCTGGGAGCTGATGCAGGTCCCCGGGAACTTGGGTGCCTGCAGGAGTTGTGCAGGATGGCTGGGGGAGGTAGGGCTTGGCCCCTGCTCTGACAGCACCAAGCCTGCCTGCTGCCAGACCCTGGGCATAACTCTCCCCATCCCACGTCCTCCCTGCTGCAATCAGCGCAGGGCTCTGGGCCTCATGCACGCTCAGGGGCTCCTCCTGGGCTTGCTACCACCCCGGACGTGGCAAGACCAGAGCATATCGCACACTGTGAGAGCCCGTTGTGCTGAGACAGGTAGCAGCTTGCTGCAGCAGTGCTGCGCAGGGGAGCTAACCCCTGCGAAACCTGCTGGGGAGGTTTCTGAAGCCTGTCCCCTCCCCACCTCCTGCCTGCTGCCCCATCCCTACCTGGCCCCCCGACCCAGGACCCCCTTCCCAAAGTGAGGACTGACCACCAACGTGACTTTCCATCCTCCCTGGATCCGTGCACATGCTGCCTGCATCCTTCCTCTGGGATACATACACGCCTGCAAGCCCTGGGGCAGCCAGACCCTGCTATGGTGACAGGTACAGTGTTCAAAGGGCTCCACCTCTCCCTGCCCCGTGCACTGGATGGGAGCAGGAGGATGGAGGGACCCTGCAGGAGCAGCTGGGTGTGTATTGCCCACAGAGGACTTTCTGCTGCTCCTGACCTGAGCCAGATACCACAGGGCACAGGAGGAGGGTGATGGTGGTGCAGCCTTTGCCATGGGGTGTGATGGGGTCCCTCCATCCTAAGGCCCAAAAGGCATCTCACACAGATGCTGCACCATCTACCTCCCAGCACCCCACAGGATATAGGCCCACAGCCACTGCCGTATGGAAGACAGAGGGGCTGGCAGGAGCCATGGGACAGGGTGCAGGAGTCACCCAGCAGGCAGGGCCAGCGAGGGCAGTGAGTCAGTGTCAGCTTTCCCTGCCAGGGTGGGACTGCCACAGTCACCCAGCATCCTGCCACACTCACCAGGCATGCCAGGCAGCACCGAGCAGCCAGCAGGCATGGCAAAACCCACTTCCCTGCCTTGGAATTCCTTCCCTAGCATGCAGAGGGCTCCTGGCCATGCCAGAAGTCTATGCCATCTCCAGCAGGCCAGAGCAGGCATGGGGCAGGCAGTGGTGGGGCTCCATCCCTTGTGCAGGCACTTGATGTTCCCCACCCTGATCTGTACAAAGAGAGGGTTGGGGTTGCTGGGTCCCCCCAGTGCCACCAGTTATGGTGGAGGATGGGGAAGCAGCTGTGTTTGCCATGAGAGGTGACTACTAGGCAGGAGCTGCAGGCCAGTTCCCCACATGGCACTAAGCCTGCGCAGGCAGCACCCCTGTGCTATTGCGTAGGTATCCTTGTGTCCCTCCAGGAGCACTGTCCCATCCTTCCAGCAGACCTGGGACACTGATGCAGATGGATGCCAGGTAAGCTGTAGCCAGGAGGCCATCCAGGCAGGGCTTGGTTTCCGACATGTGACTATGGCAAAGATTATGCAATGACCCAAAGGGGCTTTAGGGTCCTCCTGAGCTGGAGGCATAGGGCCACCATCTCTGCATGGCAGCCCTGGGCCATGGGGCAGTGTCCTCTCCACACCTGGGGAAGGTGCTCTGGGGGGCCCTGGACATGCATAGAGGATGAGCAAGGAGAAGATGCTGGTGGAGCTGCAAGCACACCTCGGGAGATCCAGCAACCACAGCCAGGCCACCTTGGAGTGCTGGCTGTGCCACACAGCCCAGCCTCCAGCACCCAGCACCCCGTTAGGTTAATGCCGATCAGTACTCTCCTGGTACGTGGCACCCAGGCTGCTGGCCCTTTCCCTAGGGACACCTCGCAGTGGGATGAGGACAGTGCCACTCCCTGGCACAGGGAATGTGGGCCAGGGCTGCTCCAGCCAGTTTCCTTTCGGATGTTGTTACTAACCCCGCATGTGAGTCACAGTGTTTGTGGGTGCTCCTGGCCCCGGGTGGGTGGTGGGGGCTGCACCCCTTCCCCAGCCTGTCCATGGCCACATTCCTCCACGACGTGCGTGGGGCACCAGAGCTCCTCCGTGCTGCCCATAGGGGAGGGAAATCTGAGCAGCAGGGTGCTGGGAGAGGGGTGCAGACACAGCGATATCCCATCCCGGCCCCCGGGGAGGGCTGATAGCCCTTCTTCATCCCTGCTCCTTGGGCTTCCCCGCTGCCAGGGGCTCTCGTGAGAGGCGTGACAGCCACCCTGGCGGTGATGAAAGCCGGCGGAGGGGAGGTTTGTGGCCGGGAGGCTGCTATAAGAGACCCCGGGACCTTTGATATGCAGAAGCCTCCGGCCCCGCTGATTGCATTAGCGGGTTTAGTGCCCGAGCAGGCACCCAACCCCCGCTATCAGGACCTG
>NW_009927324.1:0-1602 GCF_000696875.1 Nestor notabilis | reverse complement strand
CGTGGGATGGGATGAGAATTCCAAAATCACCGCCGGGTGGAAGCAGACCTGGCTGGAGACAAAAAGGTTCCCAGGCGCCTTGAGTGGCCCCGTAATCACCGCACTGATGGCTCAGGTGCGGGGCATCGCAGACACGATAGTTTCCCGGAACCAGCCCCTTTATGGGAAGCGCAGATTCCCGGAGGAATCTCCCACCAGCCGCGCTGCCAACCCGGGCTGCCCTCTTGTCCATCTCCCTGCGTGCCCCTAATGTCCCCAGAGCAGGCGGATCCTGCCCCAGGGCCTGGAGCTCGGCTCTGCTCTCGGCTTTGAAGTGCATCAGATTGGGCTAATGGGGAGATGTGTCCACCAAATCCGCACACAGAGGGGCTGGAGAAGGCGACTCCCCATCCAGGTCCAGGGCTGGTGACCAGGTATGGCCGAAGCAACCCCTGGTGTTCCCCCAGCCCCCTGTGGCCCCATTTGCAGCAGGTGAGCTGGAGCAGACTCACCATATTTGAACCGCGTTAGGAACATCCCAGCTCTCTAAATCCACCCAAGCACTCAGAGTGATGCTGGGCCACAGCCCCACTGGGATGTGGCTGCCCCCAACACCCCGGGGCAGCAAGGATGGTTTTTCTCCTCCTGCTCCCAGCACCACCCTGGTGCTGCTTTACTGGCCCCAGGCACCCCACATCCCCATCCCCTAAATTGCTCTGGCCTTCCACTTGGGCAGGGGGGTGGTGAGGAGCTGCCCTGTCGCTCCCTACCCCTCACCCCTGGGCTGTAAGCCTGCATGGACAGGGTCCCCAAAGGGCTTGGTGTGGGTAGTGCTGGCATGCAAGGCCCGCCCTGCATGGTCCCTTGCCCTCTGCCCCAGGGGTGGTCCAAAAAACGGCCCCACAGAGCCCTCCAGCTCCATGGAGAGCTCCCCAGAGCCTCACTGCAGCCCCATAGAAACTCTGCCTGACCCCCAGAAGCCCGAGCCCCAGAGCAGAATGAGGGATGTGGGGCCACGCATGGAGGGCAGCAGTGGAGCCAGGATGGTCTTACACCTCTAAACCCCCAGAGATCCCCTCTCCAACTGCCCCAACTCTCCCTACTGCCATGAGTTCAGTCAGGCCCCATTCATTCCACATCTCTGGGATGGAAGTTGGATATAGGGAGCCATGGGGACTTTCTCAGGGCTGATGGCGCCCTGGACCTCACAGTGTTTAGGGTGCCAGGCAAGGCAGGAGGGACTGAACTTGGATGCTGGGGAGCAGGGGACCTCAGTGTCCTGCTCAGTGCCTCATGGTCACCACCACTTTCCAAATCAAGGGGACAGGCAGGCAGGTGCACAGGGCATGGCCTCTGTGTCCATCCTGCAAAACCACATGGCTTTGCTTTGAAGTAGCTGGAAAATTCCCTGTTTGTCCAGAAATCTGAAGGGCTAGGGGCTCCAACACCGGCTGTGCTCGGTGAGGGATTAAAAACGTGTTTTGTTGGAAAGATTTTTCCTCTCCTGACTGGGGAGGTGACATCCGATCCTTATTTTCCTTTCCATGCTGGGACACACGCCAGTGTGGCCAAGTGGTCCCCGGAGGGCCATGGGACACCGTGGCTGCACCGAGACTCTCGCTG
>NW_009927323.1:14256-26656 GCF_000696875.1 Nestor notabilis | reverse complement strand
GGCTGGCTGGCAGAGAGCCGTCCCGGGGACAGGCACAGGGCCCGCGGCACAAGTTCACCCGCCCAGGTGAAGCTGCCAACGCTGCCAGCCTCTTCAACAAGTGAGCGGTAGGAAACCGGCTCCGTTAAAAAGGCAAACCTGTAACAAAAGACACTCGCCCTCCCTTTGTTCACCTCTCCAGAGCCACACGAGCAGAGGCTTTCTAAACAGTTATAATCACACTGTATTTGGTAAGGAAAAATCATGAATTAATGTATTGCGGAGGGTGAGGGGAGAAAGGGGAAAGGCTGGCTCCTGATAGTTTATTTACTCTTTTCCAACATCAAAACGATTGCCACAAGAAAGAACAACATAACCTGCTATCAGCCAGCCCCTAATGCTCTGCAGGGTTAGCTTACCCTACTGCCAACTTCCCCTGCCCCCCCTCCACTGAACTTTTAATTCAGTGAAGGGCAGATGTGAACACAGGTAACTACAAACGTTAAATTTAATTACACAAGGCCAGGGTGGATGGGGCTCTGAGCAACCTGGTCTAGTGGATGGTGCCCCTGCCCATGCCAGGGGGTTTGGAACTAGATGAGATGCAACGTCCCTTCGAACCAAACCCTTCCATGCACGACTCTATGATGATTCGATGATCTAACTAAAATGGTCCGGTGTCTTGTATATTTTTGAGATGATTATGCCGATATTACAACTGCATAACATCCATACTCCTATTAAAAAGCTCAGGGGAGAGGAGAGCAACCGTAGCAAACACAAGTCCCTAATTCAGCCTGGATTACTCCACACATTTACAAAACATTCTGAGTCCCTGAAAAGCCACAGCCTCAAAATAGGCAGCAACCCACATGAATGCTAACCAAGGCGTCCACGTGACACATCAAACAGTGACTGTTACAGCTTTGGCAAAACCCAAGCACTTCAAATAACCAGCATCTAAAGACAGGAAATCTTAAACTGACCACATAATTGCTTGCATTTGAAACAGCTGTTATAGATTGTAACCATACATTAATATATGTTTACTGTAGGATCTTGTTCTGGTCCTATCCTGCAATTACTGGTAAGAAAACCATTTTTTATGAGATTTTCATTGTTAGTTTAGTTGTAAGGAAATAAGTATCTAAGACATTCATATTGTTTTCCTTTTCTTCCCCTCCAGCAGGTACTATAAAATTATTGTCCCTCCAGTCATCACAAGTGTTCTGCTTCAGTAAGATGTCATACATTAACCACACTATCACTTCAGTTGCAGAGATTCATTTTGTCAAACTACATAAAAGAAAAAAAGAAATGCTCCCACACTGAAAAAGGATATGCAAGTTATTCACCATACTGCCTCAGTGTAACACTTTGCTGTATCTTGTACATCGGTGTGTGTATGCACACAAACACACACGACTGACATTACTGAGGGGTCCCACTGAGTCTGTTCACACTTGGTGAAGCTGAGAATACCACATGCCTGCAGCACCAAGGCCCAGCTTCAGTTTCACTCAAACAGGACACAAGGACAGGAATTAATTTTATTATGTATGCCTTTTTCCTTCTGGAAGTGTGGCAGACAGACAACTACTTTACTTAAACTAATGTATTTGAAAGCTAATTTTCCAAGTATGGTCTTAAGAAATGTTACAATCTGTGTACTGTAAATAATCTTTCTGAGCACAGACGACATAAATAAATACTAAATTTACTTCACAGATTTATCAAGGTATTAAATCTTAAAAATATGGCTCCAATACAAATGTTGAGAAAATGCTGGTATCTTCATAGATGTGAGAATAATGGGGGGAACAAAAGAGCACGTAGCAAAATATATTTTAAAACCTTAAAGACTATCTCCAAGACAAAGGGAACCCCTGAGCCATAGATACTCAGTTCTAAATTACTGGTGTCTTCCACCAAGTTACACAGACATCTCCATTTGCTGTCTCTATCCAAGGAAATACTCTCTGAAGAATGGCCTCTTGCAATGACCTTTTCAATAAGAGCAACTGAACTTTAAGATCTTGAATATCCAAAAATGGCTTTCAGAGCCATTATGCATTCTCAGCTTTGTTTTTGCCTCTTAAGGAAACAAACCCAAGTACTTCTGAACTTTAAATTATTCACGTTATTTTGATTTAAGAAGTACAACAGAAATCCCTGAGCATTCTCAACTCCTTATCTGAACAGCACTTGTAAAGAGTCTGTAATCTTATTGTAAGGCTCTAAACAAAGTCATTCAGAGCAGGAAGAAATGCAACAATATTTGTAAACTGAAGAAAGAATTATTACAGAGTGAACTGTTAGTTCATTTATTGTATGTCAATTATATAAGACAACACGATAAATTCAGCTCCATATTTGATATAGTATGAAATAAAGGATATAAGGGACTTCTGTTAACACAGCATAGAAGATCACCGTCAGTTTAAGAGTTTGATATGGTTACTGAAGGCCTGCAATGTCTTAGAACTGATTATAAGAATCAGTCACAGCAAGGAAATGGCTAACTTGTTAGTCTAAACTTGTTTACTGGATTAAGGCACAGGCAAAATTTCTACACAAGTCTAAAATTCAGTCCGAGTTGGAAAACATAAAGGGTGTAACTAGTTGGCAGGCATAGCTGATAAACTGATATGAGGAAAGTCTTCAGTGTAGAATGGATAAAACTTGCTATATAAATTTCAAGAGTTCACCTATTATTAAATTACAACTCTTCCAAGGTCACTGCCTATAGACTAGCTGCCAAATACAGTCCTTTGTCTAGTCTTAAAAGGTAGAAGTAATTTTCCCTTCTCAATTATCAGTAGCTTTTGTTCTCATTATTCATAACCCCTACCACTGCGTGTATTCCCTTTCCTACAATGCCATGAAAGGTGGGTGGTTGTTTCAGAGGGAGGGTGTAAGCAAGAGACAGAGAAAGATACTATGCATGCTAACCTAACCTAGTTAAGCCAGCCTTTAAAAAAAAAAACAAAACAAACAAACAAAATCTAAAAGTCTATACAATTTAATCTTTCCAATTTTATCTTTTTCTACCTGGTCTGAAACAGTGTCTGACTTTATCTGTCTGACAATTTTATATTTCAAATGGTATGTCAGTTACTTCTGCTGTGAAGTTCAGCAAATTCCACAACTGCAGTTAGTGAAATGGTGTCTCTAGTTAACTATGTGTTTTGGGTATTATGGAGTACATAACATCATGAACACTTGCTGTAAGGCCTAAACTTAGTTTTAGAAAAGCCTTATTTCAGTGACTGATAATCCCTTAAAATGGCTAATTTAGTACACAGAAGAGCTCCTAGCCAAACAGCATGTTTGTACAGCAATTTGCTTTCAAGAAGATTTCATCACAGTTATTACAGACTAAGGCCTCAATCCCAAAAATCCTCCATGGCCAAGTAACTTCACACATCTGAGTGCTCCTATTGTTCTCAACAGGCACATACTGTTGATAACCATCACTTACATACGTCTATCTTAACAGACAAGGGCTTTAAGTCCATTGCTTGAAAAATATCAACATATATATGGGTGACACACCTTTAAAGCACACTGAGGAAAGATACCTTAACCCTTCCCACACACCTTATCTTTTCCTTTTTAAGAAGAGAGAAGAAACACGTTCAAAGTATCTGAAAACATAAGAACAAGTCAGAGGTCAGACAAATCAGATACAGCTCGGCAAAGAAAGGTGTCTTGAGGTGACAGAACAAGACCAGTAAAAAGGGGAGTATCACAGACGTGTAACAACCTGCTTATCCAAGGGTGGAGGGAAGACCTTAATTCTGAAGTACTATTCCACCATTTCATATTAAAAAGCAAGCTAGGTTTAAGGAAGACAGCCAAGCACCTTGTTACATACAAACCAAACATATTCTCTTAATTCCCTCAATTACTTGGTTTATTTCCGTGACTATGTAGTTTCACAGCATCAGGTAGTGAAAAATAAGATTGTATCTTTTATGAAATTCCAAATGCAAGACTGGGGATGCTGAATGATTTCATTTAACAAGAGATGTCAAAAATGCGTCTGATAATTACAAATGTTAGCATGACTGATGCAAAAAGACTTTGGTGTCTCTTAACTGTCATTTTTCTTTCCTATTATTATTCAAAACTAAAGCTTCTCCTTCAGCAGAGCTAGAAGATAATGTTCTCTTGAAAAATTCTACATAATAGAGCACTACTCAAAACAGGTACCACTCCAACCATTCTGAACAAAATTTAACTCCTATGCACCCACAGCTGTATGTTGGGCATGGAAGCATCCATTTACAAGTATACACCAAGTGTCTCAAAACCTACTGTGAACCATTCCTCTTCCTTCCATTCCCTTTCTTTCCAGCTTTATTCTCCTGCCTTTTTTTTTCCCCCCAATTTCTTCTTTCATTTCTCCTTTTCTCACTCCATGTAGCCAAAATTAAGCCCAGGTCTAATCCCGCTACCATCTCGACACCTTTTCTTAACTTGTCTCAGTTTAGTAATCTTGCAGCCTTTCACGCAGACGTGGTTGAGGATGAAATAACTTGAAGATGCAATCACAGAAAAGGGAAGGGGGGGGTGGTGAAGAGAGGAGAAAACCAAGTTAAGTTACACACAGCTTCAACCTAATGCACAGAAAAAAAAAATAAAATAAAAAATTAAATCTTACATTACAGAGTCCCAAACGTCATTCATTCATCAACATTATCAAGAACTCTGTGCTTGATCAGTGGTGTTGGTAAAAGGCTCCCAGCTCTATATCAGACTATTATATATCAGAAGACTCCATTAAGCCATTTCCGCTGCCACCTCATCAAAAGCCTCAATAAGGCAGACAGACAATGGCAGGAAAAAGTTCAGACCAAATACAATGTAAAAGCAAAAGTAAAATTTATAGCATATGCTGTTGAGTAGTTCAATGTGGATGGGATTTAAACAAAACAGGAGTCAAAAAACCCCAGAAGAACACGCTTAACAGTAATACACAGTAAGATTCTTTCTCTGTTTGCATTTTATTATATATAAAAAAAATCTTCATTTCATCCAGCAGAGAATGCTTTATTCCAAGAACCAGACTAATAAGCTTGCTTCTTCACTGGCCAACCACAGGTTCTTGAATTATGCTGCTACAGTATTGTGTAACTTCCAGTGGTGCATTTACTCACTGCACAGACACTGAAGATGGTAACTGAAGTCAAACCCAACCAGCCAACAGAATGCAGCAGAGCAGGTCATGCAGCCGCAAGCATGTTGTGCAATCAATTCTAGGACTGACTTCCCCACAGCGTGGCTGAAACTTCACTGTGAATCAATAAAATAGGAGTAAAGGCTCCCCACTGCCATGCAAAACTGCAGGGCAGGAGAAGCAAGAAATAAACAGAAGAGGAAATAATTAAATCATGATGTAACACTAACCCCTAAGATAAAAAACAAACTGAAAAAAAAAAAAAACCCCAAACCCAAAAAAACAAAACCCAAGCCTTTGGTCTCAAAAGACTGCTTTGGCATCTCAGCCCAAAACAATGAAGGCAAGACTACTCTCTTCAGTTGACTTTTCATTTCTTTCTGGGGTTGATCTACAACACAATGATGCTGGAAGAAAATCCTTCATATCCACAAACTACATACAGCTATCAGCTGTGAGGGGGTGGTGTTTGTTTTCTTTTTCCTGTTTTTTTTTTTTTCTTTCCGTAATTGATCAGCTTTACAGAGACATTAAAAATATCTACTTTTATAGTACTAATCATGTACTAATCAGAAAGAAAAAGCAGGCTAGTTTCTGCAAACAAGTTGCTTTCTCTGATTCTTTAAGAGCCTCTTAACTACTTTCTATCTTTTTTTCCTGTTCTTTTTCTTTACAGGGTAGGCTTTTACTAAGAAAGTAGTCCTGCTGCTTTTTCACCTTTGCATACCTGTCTTTTCCTTGCTATCTGCTAAAACTCTATAGTTATAACTTACTGACAGGAAGACTTGGCATCCTTAGTAGGAAGCGATCCTGGCTTACTTAGCAGCTTTCCTAAAGTTTACTTCTCCCTTTTCTAGGACTAGCCACTATTCTGCTAACGACAGTATTCTGTTTTTCCTCTTACCTAAATGCATATAAGGAAATGGGTTTTATCTGCCAGACTACCCTTATTCTGTTTTAGAACTGTTTATTTTTGGCCACTATTTCCAATTTGCCGTTCAAAGTATGTGCAGGAGATAAAATTACAGCACCAACATGTATTCCTCCCTAGACATGCCATATATATTAAGCTTACTTTCTGTCTTCAAGAATATTACATCTTCTCCATATGAGCTGTGTGAACACAGTGCCAACAGCAACATAGTATGTTGTTAATACATAATACTATACTATGCCAGCCATATTTGAATTCCATGAAACTATGAGCTCTGTACTAAGCAGGGTCAGAATAAGACTTGCTACTCTATTTCCATGACATGTCCATATTCCAAATACTGTGTGAAGTTCTGATCCCTTCTGTTAGTTACAGACATCAGAAAAGATTGAGAAAGGGGCAGTGAAAAGGATCTGAAGCATGAGAAAGCTGCAAGGTCCAACTGAGCAAACCAGAAGTCCTCAGCCTAGAAAGGAGATAGCTAAGAAGGGAAGGAAACAAGTAGCAATAGGAAATAAATTTTCACCACCTGTTCCAGTAACAGAGCTCTGAAGATAGTTATTGTTTTATAGGATCAAGACCTCTACAAGCGACAAGGGCAAAGACAACAAATTATTGTTAATGAGTATATATAATATACAGATATAACAAAACACCAGCTATAAATAACTTAATACCTCACACTGGTCATTAATAAATATACCTGCTTACTGATTTGCTGTAATTAAACCATTCCTGTGAAACTTGAGATTGTAATCCATGATTCTTTCCTCTTAGAAGTGGGAGAGGGTCTACCACCTTTCAGTGACAGCTCCATGCTATCCATATATTAGTTTCTACCCGCATATGGCCAATGCATGACATGCCTTAACAGACTTATCAGACTGTGTATTTGGCAAGACCATCAAGTCATCCTAGTTTCAGGTCACCCTGTCCTAGTTTCATATGAAACCTTTTTGTATCAACAGCAGTTTCATTTCAGAAAGCTAATAACACCCCCTAAAACCCATATGTATCAGCAGAGAGATTTTTCACAGCTGCAACTACCAACAACAGCCAAAAAAGAAAAAAAGGAAAGCTTAAGCTTTTATTCTGCACAAGGGTGAGTGACAAGGAAGTCCATGTGTCAGTCCATTCTAACACAGATCATTAGCCTAGGCAGGACTCTGGCAGTTATAGCTGTTCTCAGTAGTATTTATATCTGAATTTAGGTTCAAAATAATCAAAAGAAGGCAGTTCTTCACATAAAATGTAGCTAAGCTGTTAGAGCTTGCCAAAGGATAGTGTGGGTGCCAAAGAATTTGTTCAACAAAAAGTCAGTCGAAGAAAAACCCACTGATAAGGACTAAAACTCTAAAACCCACACTTGGTTGAGAGAGGCCCTCAGCCATACAAACCTCCTGTACAAGTGCTCAGATGCCTATCACATACTCTGTTCTTACCCTTCCTTAGGCACTGACTTTTGACCCCTGTCAGAAACAGGATGCTGAGCTAAGTGGATTTGTGCTTTGACCCAGTACAGCTGTTCTTGCATTCCAGGGACATTATGATATCCTCTTCCAGAACAACATCTTTGTTTAATCCAAGCAAGTGAAAAGCTTTCACTTTACCATGCTGGTAAGCAAGAATATTCTCAAAGGTAGAAAACAAGAGTGTAGCCTGACATCAGTCTGGTTAAAATCGTATCTGCCTCCTTTGGCTGACTTGAGTAAACAAATCAAAGGTAAAATGTGTAAATGAAATATTTATTAAAACTGCAGTGGAAATTGTTTATTTAGTACCTGGAGACTTTACAGTCATATTAAATTATTTTGTTGTATGATTCAGACTCTTCTTTCTACATACCTATATATATGCCATGCCATCACGTTTCCTCTGCGTTCATCCCTTCATCTTACGCTATTCATGCACTGTGCCTGGGAGAAGGACATACTTAGAACACTACAGCAGGCTGTCAGGTTGATGATAACTGCCTCAGCAGCGTCTGTTAACAAAGCTAGTATGCTTTAAGCACTTCAGCAACGCTGCAGAAGGAAACCGAGATTATATAATAACAGAAAAATTGAAAGAATAAATTACTAGTAGTACGATTCATCTTCTTCCTGAGCAGCTGGCTGGCAATGCGCATGCTTGTGTGTTTTGGAAAATGATGAAACCTAATTCTGTAAATAAAACTTTGTCCGGAAAGACTGGTGAGACCACTCAAAGACTATTAGTAGGGTTAAATTCTAAAACCAACACAGTTCCCATATCCTATAAATAAGTTGTCAAAGACCTGACCATGGCATTTGTGGGAAATTGAAATGGTCAGTATTTGTTTAAGAGAACAAGAAACAAACTGGTTACTAGAATTCTACATACACGCTGCCATAATTTCTGTCCCTCAAAGTCTAATGGCACACCAAACCAACCACAATCTGAAGGCCCAGACTAACACTGTAACACCATTACAGACTGTTCAACAAAAACAACATCAAGTGAATTTACATTCTGGACAATAGTTATGTTGGGTTGGTTTGTTTGTTTTTAAATATATCAGAGTTCAGGAAAATCACTATCCTGATAAGCAGTTAAGATGCAAAAGACATTTCAAACACCTGCAACTCACTCATTCAATAATGACATCTAATAACTAAAATAAAACTTTTTTTCCCCTTAACCTAAGAATCTTCGAGTGATTTTCTTTTTTTTTTTTTTCTGCCAGGAATTTTGAAATTCTTGAAGGAAGAACTTTGTTCATTAGCCTAGTTATCCATGTAGACATAACATATAACAACTTGTGTTCCAACCAGATGGACAAAATGAACTTCATGCATTACTAATAAAAAAAGAAAAAGCAAATGTCGTTCTATATTGTTACATATCCTGTGTTCAGCTGTATTAGTAGTACGGAGCACAGGCAAAGTGTCTGCAGCTACACAATCCAATAGGAAAAAGTAAATTATAACCAGTTACTGACAATTTAACTGGTCAAAATAAACTAGCTGTGCCTCATTGCCCTTGTGATCAGAGCAAGTCATGTTATTTTATGCTTCAATTTGTGTGGCATCATTTGAGAGTAAATATATTCCTTACTTAAGAAGAACAGTAAGCCTCTTAATGCAAATATTCCTAAACTGGAAAATAGATGGTATGTAACTTAGGAAGAGATACGTCGAACTGTCATAAGGACTGCTCAGCCAAGTCAGTTTTATACCATATGCATGAAAAACACAAACAACATCAATACTGCAAAATGAATTTGAAGACCCTTCTTTGTCAGCTGTGGACAACAGTAAGAAACCATTAATGCAATTTCCACACATAAAGAATATAACAAGAACTTCAGTTCTTTATGCAGGAAATGAGTTATTCTATTATTTTCTTTGTATTCTTTCTTTTCTTTACAACTTGTGATAGCTAAATAGAAACAAGCATATGTGTGAAAGGACATTCACGTACTGTTGGAAAAGATAACTGTCTAGATTTTGCTTGAACAATTAACCTCTGATGTGGTATGAATTTCTTGATTATATAGAACCACCCGCACTTGCTAAAAATTACATTCTGTTCCCCAAATAATACCACAATATTAGTTCACTATATTGTGAACTAATATATGTATTTTTAATGTCAGTTTTTAGGGCACTGAAGATTGACTGGTTTGGCCTCTCACTTTAGGCAAAGGATTTCAACTCCTGGATAATGCCGGGTTAGAACTGCTACAGTGTTTCACACCATGACCTGCTGGCATAGTATTTTTTTTTGGTGGCACTGCTGTCACTACAAGGAGATAGTAGCGGCTGTAGCAGCAGCTTTTGAATTACCAATTTACAGGTTGTCATATTAAGGTTAACTATTGCCAATTTTATGTTAACACCATATGCGAGACTGTAAACTGTCTCCACACTGAAGTCACAATATAAGCAACTAAGCTCCTTCAACTGCAGCAGGAATCACTATAGCTATTGAAAAGAATGCCAAACACATGCAGGAGTCAGGCTCCCACAGGCAGATCAAAGAACCTTTAGATGTAAACACCAGTGAGATAATTTGTTTGCAAACCATTTTTCCTGCAAATAAAGTTTAATCATACAATTTCAGTCAGTGCCCTGAAAAATTTGCAGTCTGACAGCATTACAAAAATTTACCTCCTGATCAGCTTGCCCTACACTTAAATTAAAAATAAAAATACTAGTGAACACTGATGCAGTCCTCTCTCACATTCCATAAACAGCCCTCAATCCTGAGTAAAATTACAAAGACCTCACCAGTTTTACCTCACTAGTTGGCTAATCCTGAGTCGTAAAAGGAAAAACTTTTAACTTTTGAAAAGACTTGTTACAACCTTCAAACCCAGTCAACAGCCTAGAATTGTGTGTCTCAAACTTCAGAGACAGGCACAAGATGACAATACTGAGAGAAAAAAAAAAGGATTAGACATTTCATCTTCCTACTCATATTCCCCAGTTAAAATATTCATCTGATAATATATGTCAATTCTGGAGATTTCACTTCTGTTTAGAAGGAATTTTTTTTTCCTCTGTTAAAGTGATGGAAAACAATGAACTACCCTAGTGTTACTAATTTGTAAAAGCTAAATAGTAGAGATCTCCTTCTATAAAACTAGTATTAGCTTACATGACTTAACTATTAAAGGACTGATAGCTCTTCAATGGTAAGTATAACATGTTTAAACAGACCTAGCAAGAAGCAGGGCAGTCTAAAAATAAAACATAGATAAGCCACGACAAAAATGATCTCCACATTGCATGCATGGAAGTACATTGCATGTACAAGCATTGGTAAGATGTCCTCCCTACAAAGAGGCAGATACTTCTATTACCAGTATAATGTCACCATACTTCCCATTAGACAGCACTTTAACAAGAAAAAACACTGACTTAAGTACCACAAAGAGATTAGCTTTGATAAGCAGCAAAAGCAAGTCTTGATCAAAGCTGACAGGTAGTATCCCTTCCAGGCAGGGCTTTGGTGCAAACCATGCAAGCCTCAACATGTATAGCAGTTTAAATATTTATCATGTTAACACACACACTATGGTCAAAGGATTTACAATTTCGTTATACCTATTTGTTCTCCATAATGCTGCCACTAAAAGTCTGGAATTTATGCAAAGAAAACAGCTACCAGAGAATATAACACATATGAAATACTATATATGTAATTATATATATTTTTATATATATATTTAGTATATAATATTACATATTCATGATTTCTGTATTCTTCTCATATGACACAATAAAGGAAAGTCACATACATGCTTTCAGACAGTGTCAAGAGAAACAAGATTGTTGCACAGCATTGTTTTTTAAGATAACAATGAATCCTCCACATGGAACTCCACAAAACCATTTAAGTTGCTAATCAGAGGTGACTAAAAAGGCAAATCTCCATCAACAAAATATTAAAGATAACTAAAAATGGTCTTCAGAAAGTCTTACGTAGACTTTTAGGTAACAGTCACTTGTTTGGTCCCATGTAGTATCAAGGAATTTCCCACATAAGACAAGTAGCATATATATCATTAGTGTTCTTTCCCAATGTCATCCCATTTCCACATGCTTTCAACAGAAGGCATATTCGACATGGAGTAACAGCCTCAATGGCTTTGTAAGCCTCAGTTAAGTACTTAAGTATGAGTGGTAATATGAATGGCAGTACTGTGCTGGCTTTATAGAACTGCTGTCCTGACAGCCAAGGGACTGAAAAAAGTAGACTCCTTCCGTTGATCTACTGCCCTCTGAATGAGGGGGAAAGACGACTACTTTAGAAATTCCATATTGTCAGCTTTTTATCTGCATAGTATATGTGCAGTTTATGGTTCAATTTTCACCAGCCAAATAAAAAAAAAAATAAATAAAAAAAATTCTTAATCCTTCATTTTCTCCTCATTGCACGGTCTCTCTTTAAAAAAAAAAAAAAATCACACACACCCCCCAAAAAAAACCCACAACAAAACAAAACACACAAAAAAAACAAAAAACCAAAAAAACCCACCCAAACCACCAACAAGTGTAATTCTATATTTTATTACATAAACCGTAAAATTACAGTGAATATTATTGTCTATGGCAACTTATCCAGACAGGGTAAGTTCATGTCTGTGCTCATTTGTACTCCAAGCTTATACTCTGCAGCTATGCAGCTTTCAGTTTAACTACATCATTGCCACAATCATTTTAAGTACAGATACATTAATGCCATTTTTGATCATGTTGCTAAGAAACCAGGCTTACAAACTCTTCCAGTCCTACAGACTTAAAAACCACAAACTATATGTTTAACCAAGGCTCCTGATT
>NW_009927323.1:0-14225 GCF_000696875.1 Nestor notabilis | reverse complement strand
TCAGCAGCTAATGCACAGAGCTAGACCTAATGCCTCTGCAATCACATCATGCTCTGGAGGGCCTGGAGTGTTGAGAAGCATGGGATCATCCAGTTACATTGATGGTCTGCCCTCCCTCAGGAGATGGGACAGATTCTCTATAGTGAATTTGTCTGTACTTAGACTCAACAGAACAAAATACATTAATAAAGAGATTACTAAAGGATATGAGTATTTTAATAATAATTAGAATAAACTAAACAAACAGTTGATGCTAAGTGAGTAATAATAGATTGTAAAAAGGACACATGCAGTCCAGCAAGAAAGTGCTTGGTCCTGTCAATAAAATCTGCTGATTTAAAAACACATAAGAAAAAACACCTTACATACGTGGAAACATAAGGAATGAGAAACACAGATGTTCACCTCTTACATGTAAGTTTATTTAAAACTTTTTTGGAATTATGTTCTTACCACCTTGAAATAAAAATTTACACCAGATTCTGAGCTCCTGATAAGATATTTACTATGATTTACAAGATTTACTACTATTTACAAGAAAAATTTTCCATGCATAGAGACATGTGAATTACCATTCACTCAAAATCTTAGGGCTTATTACTATTGCTGCCTCTTATCGAGTGACCAGAATTGGAGCAAATAAGACATTAGCAAACAATTCAACTCCAGGAAAAAAAGCCCACATCTTAATATTTATGTTCTAGTGCACATTCTAATACTTCAGCATAACAATGAGAGGGGGGCTGCTGACACGTGCAGCAATTAGCATTGCTTTTGACAGTGCAAACAAAACAACCACTTCATCTGTTTGGGCTCAACTTACAGAACTAATTTCACAAGAAGGGGCAGAAACTATTTATTTTTTTGCAAATCTATTTCTCCTTCAAGCTTGAAGTGATGGAGAGGATTTATATAAATGATAACCAGAGTAGCTTCAGACTTCCAGCACAGTTTGCAAATACTATGTTAGGCAAGCAAGGCACTCACTATTAGAGGTGCCAGATATTCAGAACAAAATATTACACATCGAAGCCAATTGATCACTTAGTAATTTCCAGACTATTAAATGCTTGACTTCATCATGCTGGTGTTCTCTAAGTAATTTGGCAGAAGGCACTTTTATGTAGATTGAAGGTGTCCTTGCTCTTGATACCTATATTGGTACACAAGTTAAGTAAGTGCACATTCAACATATATCTAATTAGATAGAAGGAGTAGAGACAAGAATGCTACAATGATATGACGCAACTATCTAGTACAATGTCAACATCCAATTGCAAAGTACAGCAAAGGGAAAATGTATGAAGGAAGAGACCCTGAATGGAAGGAAGGCAACTGAATGTTAATGGAGGAGGAAAGGGTGATAAAAAAAAAAAAAGAAAACTCAAGATGCTGAGTTTCATTTTAAACAAAATAAGAGGAAGTGACAAGAGTATATATTTACCCAAGTTTACTGTCTTGAACAGAAATTAGTGTCTTTCCCTTCTTCTTTGACCACTGCTAAGAGAATGTTCATGCTTTCACTCCATTAACTGTTTCGTTAATTAAAAAAAAAAAACAAAAAAACCAAAAAAACCCAAACAAAAAACCCCAAAAAACAAAACTCAAACAAGACAAGGAGGAAGAGCTTCCAAGTCCTTTGTCCTTTGTATTAGCTTTCAGTGCATTTATCAGTGCTCACAGTAGAAAGTTTTCTTTGCAACCCTTCACCTAGTTGTAAGTTCAACTCATATGGTGTTATCTGCTGCTTTAACACCACCTCTAAAGAGCTTTTCCTCTGTTTTACAGATCTGAAGCTGAATCAAGTTGAAACAGATTTATCTGTAGAAGAGGTAATGATTTAAAGAAACTGACAATTTCTGCCACAAAGAAATATTTAACACAGTGACACTTCCAAAATCCTGCTGCAGCAAAGAATGGACAGGTAGCTGCAGGACAGCCATCCTTCCCCTACTTTACAGCAGGTTTGTCATTTGTCAGACGTTAATATCTGCCTTGTATCAGAAGTCATCCCATACAATGTAACTATTAGGCAAGCACACTGAAAAACGTCCAGCCACTGTCAGTGTTAAAGCATCCCTCTGAAGGCCAGATTAGGTAAAGAGAAACATTAGTTAGTAATGATAAGGGGTTGGTTTTGTTTATTAAAAACAAACAAACAACCCAAACCCCCCAAACCCACAAAAAGATAAACAGAGAAAATTTTAAGCTGAAATGCACATTAACTTACCAATTGATGCATCACCATCCAAGAGGTTGTCATCTTCCGAGGTCTGAAAGTCCATAATTACACCTGCTCCATCTAAAAGCTCCTCATCACTGCTTGCACTAGTTATACTGTTGTAACTGTTTCGATAGTAGCCTCTATGAAACAGCTGTTCAGACTCCATTTAGCTGCTTTATAACCTATATAAAGAAAATTAGTTATTTTCTATTTGAATATGCACAAAGGATTGAGAAGTTTCTACCAAATAAAACAAAAGTTTATTTCATGCTTTGAGGGAAAAATAGTAAGGCCACAATACTAAAAGTTACAAAAAATGTAGCAGTAATACAGAACATACAGAACATTTTACACAAATCTTTAGTAATTTTTTACTGCATGATGCTTCCTTTTCCCCTTCCTTGGGCTCTCCTTAGCTCAATGTTATCATCACAAAATTATTTCAGTTTCAGTATTAATGATTTATTGTTATATTTGATGCATACTGAGGACATGGCTGATGTCTGCTTAGTCTTTAATTACTGCACCAAGTTTGGAAGTCACATACAGTTTTTCATCTAATAAAGACATTTACCTGTAATAGTCTCAGCAGAAATATTTATTGGAGTGTAAAGTTGGAACATTGTAAATGTCTTTTTTTAAAAGAAGATGCAATTTTCTTTATATTAAACTCTACAGCTACAGTTAATCTTACTGCGAACCTGCTATTCAGAATAAGCCAAGCAACTCTCCCTTTGGATATCTTTTAAATCACTTTAAATAAATGTCACAGCAGTGGAGTACAGATATGACATCTTCCAATAACTGAGAAAATGCTTTCAGACTGGGCTACAGCAGAAGGGAAAGTTTCATCAATTAGGAACTGACAAACAAACGCAACAGACTCTCCAGAGCCGTAACAAGCATACCGTGAAGAATCCTTGCATCATGTCTCCACAAACATGATTCCGCATGCCAACTCCTCTGGCACACACATGCCTCCACTTAAACCACAGGCATGACACTACGGGCCTTCTCTTGTTTTGAAACACTACATGTATACTGCTGCAGAAATATTGCAGCCGACAGACCTCTCCAACAATCAAGAAAAAGTTGTAACACAGAATGGTTTGGGTTGGAAGGGTCCTTAAAGATCATCTAGTTCCAACCCCGCTGCACAGTCAGGGACACCTTCCACTAGACCGGGTTGCTCAAAGCCCTGTCCAACCTGGCCTTGAACACTGCCAGGGATGGGGCAGCCATAGCTTCTCTGAGCAACCTGTTCAGTGTCTCACCACCTTCACAGTTAAAGAACTTCTTCCTAGCATTTAATTCAAATCTCCCCTCTTTCAGTTTAAAGCCATTCCCCCTTGCCCTGTCACCACCCGCCTTTGTAAAAAGCCCCTCACCACCTCTTTTGTAGGCCTCCTTTAGGTACTGGAAGGCTGCTAGAAGGTCTCTCTGGAGCCTTCTACCAAAACCATTCATTTTGAGGACCCTAACCAAGATTTTTAAGAACTGTACATTCATTCTCTGCATTCCCAGAGAGTCAAGTACCTCAACTGCTTTGTATCTGATGCAGTGTTACACTGCCTTACAACAGTACGCAGGATTTCAGGAATGCAGGAAACTAAGACCATGAGAATGTTAACTGTTCAAAAAACTTCATGTAGGACTGAAAGTTTACTTCTTGAGAACACGTCAGTCACCAATTTGTACAGCACTATGTCAACATACAACAAATTTCCCTGTATGCCTTTAGGAAAAGGGTTTAACAAACTAGGACACAACATTAGGGGTGCACTATCTTCAGCTGCATAAAACATTCATGATGATTTAAAGTGTATGCTCATGTGACCTTAAGATATTGTAAGCAGGTGAGAGATCTGCCTCAACTGAGTAAAGGAAATGGAGTGATGTGGACACAAAGAGTAGATTCCTACTAGAAACAGATTGTTGGGAACAGCAATAGTAAATAAAAGGAAGTGCCAGGAAAATGCTTTTTCTATGGCTACAACAGACAGAAAAGAACCAGTATCATTCCTGATCCACTCTGGTGCAGATTATCCTTTGTGGACACTGGAACAGCGCATTCATAAGAGAGAACCTGCCCAAATGCTTATGGAGTAATGAAGAGAGAACTAAGTAGCCAACATGCCATTTTATGTCAGACTCATTCCACAGATTCCCTGCCCTACCGAACACGCACTAAAAGGCAAGTGGGGAAAGATGGAAGTTACGCAAGAGAAACTGCAAACGGGGAAAAAAGGTACTGGCTGAAAGCCAGCCAAACTCAATACCCTGAAAAAGCAAACCAAAAAAGTTTTACACCAGATTCCCAACAAACACTAGTTACAGCAAATATTTAAGTAATAAACCTTTTTTTCCCCCCCAACCTATGCTACATAAACATCCAAGAGACATTACAAAGGATTAATGAGAACATTAAAGATACTACCTTCAACTTCTTTCTACCAAGTATCATAGTTCTGATCCAGAGTCCAGTTCAGATACCTCAGAAAACCAACTCAAAATGCTTCAGATTATATTTGGGGACATAAATAAATAAATAAACCCAAAACAAATCCAAACATATTGAAGTAATGTGCTGTAAGAATTAAAAAAAGAAAATCTAAGCAATATTCAGGAAGCGCCAGAAAAAGGGAAGGAATCTGACTCAACTCACATACCCAAATCTGTGAAAAGACTGTGAAGTGAAAAAGGCACGACTAACCTGTCACACTCCCCTTTACTTAGGTATTTCCAGGATGTCCTGACCCCTCAAAACTCTTCTACATAAGCAGGTTAACAGAGAAGCCCCTGGCATTTAAAAAAAAAAAACAAAAAAACAAAAAAACACAACAACAACAAAAACCAAACAACACACACAAAAAAAACCACACACAAAAAAACCCCCACAAAACACAAACACACCCACACCAAAAAAACAAAACAACCCCACAAACCTAAAGAACAGGCAGCTAAAGCAGGATGTTGCAACTGTTACCTCTTATGACTAGGGAAAGGGAAGAAAGTAATAAGCATACATGTACATCAAATTGTGAAAGATGTAATTAAATACAGTGCAGGCAGGAACTACATTAGTAAAGGAGAACAGCACAGAAACAGCTATTTAAATAAGAGAAAAAGCATATAAGGCTATTGCAGTTTTCTGCACAGTCTACTACCTCAAGCACTTTCCTGCTCTCAAACACCAAAAGATCCTGCTTATCTTTGAAGCTCTGCAAACAAAAGGTCAAGCAGAGAAGCAAGTCAGCTGACCGACCACTTCCAGTGCACAGAAATGTCTCTGGAGAACACAAGAGTAGGACAGTAAGAAGTCTGATTTACAGTATGTTTGTTGTCAGGTGATCTGACTAATCTGTAGATCTTGGATATGTGCTCTGTTGTCCATAAAAACACTTCTCTGTATCTCAAAGGAGTGGCAGGAAACAAAGGCATCTCAAGTTTGTTATTTCCCCAGGAGGAAGGTGAAATGAAAACTTAGAAGTACTCCTCCAGATTACAAATCTGATTTAAATACTTAAAAGTAAATAACCAAACCAACCAAGCAAAACTGAGAAGAACCTTGAGAAACCCAAAAGTCAGCATAATACTCAATTTTTCTGTTCAGTACTAACTGACCTTCCTGCAAAACCTAATCTAGGACAGCACTTGAAGAAAAACATTAAGCAGACAAAATAAAAGCAGATGCAATTAAAATTAAGAATACAATCTTCACAATCAAGAGTGTCTTCTACAGTACAAGAAATGCAGTGATAGCAACAGAAAAGTAATTTCCTGATTTTTTTTTTTTTTAATTACAGGATTTTAAACATTTTAACTGGTAAGAACCTTCAAAAGTGATTATTTTTTATAAAATAGTCAGGAATTCTATATACATTATCTCTTTAAAAGAAGTATCCAACTACTATACGCTCTAAAACCAGGTAAATAATATGACAGAAACTTTCCCCACCCGCACTTCAAATAAAATTTTAACATATATCTCGTATATGGGAATATATGTCAGAGCGACTGCCCAAAAGATGGAAGGAGTCAAGAAGCTTTGAATGCTTAATTCCAAACCTCCCATATTATGTTAATCTAAAATAGTGCAATGTCATAATTTCTATTTTTTAAATAAGCCTGTTCTTCAGAAAAAATGGTGAGCTAGAAATTATCAGACTTTTACAACCATTTTAAAACAAAGACCATGTTGTGGCTACTTTTTTATCCTTAGGCTCACCAGTGTCAAAACTGCATTCCCATTTTCATCGGAGACCCAGCATATCTAGCCTCCATTTATTTATTTTGCCTGTCAAGATAGTTAAGCAAGATGAGAACATCACTCACCTTCCAAACTTCAAGTTTGGAAAAGGGGTGAATGAACTCTGAGGAATTTCTCACTGTCATTTTTAGGTCAGTAGGAAACTACTTCATAAAAAGGCTCAAAAAAAAAAAAAAATCTTACACTTCAAATCAAATACAGAAGGGAGGATGAGTGAAATAGCAGCTTTCCTCAACTTTCTCAAATCAGCTTAGAGTGTACTTAACTAAAATTGTTAAGAACACTCAAGAACCCAAACTGTTTAAGAATTAGGGAATGCATATGCTAATCTCACAAAAATAAATATACTGTAGCATTCAAAAAAACTTTATCCAAAACTAAACTAGTTTCAAAAACAGGACTACTCTTACTGCAGTCATTTAATGAGATGACCAAGAATCTTGGTCAAATTTAAAGTTATATTCAGAAAAAAAAAGTCACAAAGGAGCACTAGCAGTTAACTGAAGCTATTTGAGTTAAAAAATCTATTTGAGTTTATGTAGTAGGTTCTCTTGGAATAGAAGATAAAAGGTTAGTTTTCAAAAATATAGGTAAAGCTTAGTCTAGTTCCATGCACAGCTACTCCCAAAATACAATTATATTTCATGGAGGAAAGAGACACAAATACTATTTAAACAAGAAAGAAAGCAAGGACAAGCACAGAAACACAGACAAAACTACATGAAAAGATAAAACACAAAGACAATCTTAGCTTTAAAACTGTATTTATATCTAATTTCTAGATTCTACTGAATCTTACCACTCTCAGTTATAAAAAATTAATATAATGTAACAAAAGCCTGAAGGTTTTTTTACTATTACAGTACATACCAATACAGAATACCACCACTATATCTGATCTTCACAAAAGCAGAATCAATAATAAATACCTATTTTTGATAGCACTTTTTAATCTTCTCAGCTGAAAAGAAAAAAACAAAAAAAAACCCAAAAAAAAACCAGCAAAAAACCAATAACAGAAACTGCCAGCCTAATTACAGGATGAATACTGAACTCATGCTTTTAGTCATATGATTCCGAACATTAAGGGTACTGACTTTAGCTTGCATGAACTATTCAAAACTACTTCATCTCTGTTCTCTAAAATGTCTTAACCATGGCTACCCACATTTGTAGCAGCTGAAGACTCACACCACCTGGCACAAAGATACTTGCCTACTAGATGGGATAGTTTCTTTCATATTGAAGTTACCAATGTGAATACTTTTTAATTGCTTTCAACCAAAACTGGCTGGACTCACTGAAAACTCAGATTTAAACTTACTAAACTAACTTCATGTATTGATAAATTAGAAAAAACTCTGCCGTTAGAGTTGAAGTGCACACAGGCACAGCAATAGATAGCTACAAGAGTGGCAAGGTCTTTAAGGGGGTTTTAGTCAAGAATTTAGGAAGAAAAAAAAAGAAAAAAGCTAAGAACATAATCCCTTAGCATGAACCGGAACTAAATATAAAAGCAAATATAACTCAAAAGCTTAAGCTTTATGGGCAAGGAATGATTCCCAGCCAAGTCATGGTAAACAACTGTGTCCATGGCTGCCACTTCAGAGCAAGCCTAAAACATACATATGTATATATGTGCAGGAATCCTTTATGTACTGACCCCTTAGTTTAGAAACTAATACATAACTATAGCTGTAAATATTAGCTCCAGGAAAGAAAAGATGGAGAGTTCCCTCAGAAAAAAAAATCTATGATACTCCTTCTGTGATCATATTCAGGTAAGAGTAACACGGGTATTTCTTGAGACAATCGAAAGGTAAAACCCATACTACTCTTTTGAGGGGCAGGAACTATGACTGTTGTATACAATGTAACTTTTGTCTTTGGAGTCTTTGGCCATGATGCTCATTTTCTGTTTGACGAAAAGACACAGCAACAGTGTGCAACCTTCTTTTACAACTTGTAAAAGATTTTGCTCCTTTTTAATGTGGACTTGCGTTGCAGTCATCTGAGGGTTATACAAACAATGGAGCAAAGCTTTTACACACCACCAGAACAACCAGAAGTCTTTTTTCGCTTTAATTTTCTTTACCTTTTCAGACAAACGCACTGTGCACAGATTCCTAAGTTCAGGGTCACACCTGAACTGGGTATCTTCCAGATAATTTCATTCAAGTTGAAGTAATTTGCATCTGAATGATCTGAAAGTACTCAAGGAATGAAAAAGAGACTTTAATATAAAGGAAATGAGAGCATCACAGAAAAGCCAAGACAAAGAGCATATGAGAGCAGACTCCAGCAAAAAGAGAAGCACAGGAAAAGTATTCATTCTTGATAAGCAAAACTATAATTCAGGATTGCTGAATTATAACCTGAAAAAGGACCACTATCCCCAGCTTAGCTCTGAGCATCTTCTCGATAACAGCAGCTATCACGGACTTTTAAGGACAATTTAGCCCTTGCACTGAATTCCAATTTCTTTATGAACACACTAAAGTCCAAAAATCCTACAGAGCTCTCCGAAACACAGCACAGGCATAGAACCACTGCTTATGAAATCTTGTGGGGACCCCTGGTGGTTCCTGCTTACTTACTCACGCTACTCCTGATTTTTAAACTTCAAGGAAGTGAAGGAAATACCAGTTAATAAGGTACTCATTCGTTGTACTCTGGTCAGAAAGGATAAATCTTCGGTCACCAAAAAGTAAAAAAGGCTGGGGGCTCTTCTTGATATGTGTAACAAACAGATAAATGGACAGATGTGCTATGTAGAGCTATCCAAACTTGAAGGCTAGGAACCCTAGCAACAGGCCTGCTCCTTTTCTTGGTCTGGATCCTCTTGAGCAGCAGTGTCAAGGCAGCAAGGTGAGGAAGGACTGAAGTGATCTGCAGCCAACATCTGGTCCTGGCTCATGGCTGACCTTCTTGGCTGGACCAGACATAAGCCACCACATCTTTGCAAAACCAGCATATCCAACTGTTACTGATTGCCATCCTTGTCATCTTCAAAGGATGAAATAAATAGATATATAAGTATGTGGAGAGACCTGTGAACCTCTGATGTTAATAAATAAGATTATTAAAAAACAGAAACAAGTCATTAATAAAAACATATACACTTATAACAAACAAACAAACAAAAGGCAGTGATGTACAAAGATGTTACAAACACCTCCAAAAGTGAAGCATTCACTACACGAAGTGTGTGAGCAGTTCTGAATGCACAGAAGTTCCTTTCACTTGAATATTCTTCTCTCCCGCTGTAAAACCTAGGTGGCTGTTTGGCAAATTGAACTTCTAAAATGATGTGTACTTTGTCAAAGCCTACAAATGGCAGACAAGTTTCTGGCAGGAGAGTCTGGAGGGAAATTATTACTGTTAAATAGTGGTATCAAGTTGAAAGCAATAAACAAGGTGGGTATTTTATGAGGCAAAAAGAACGTGGCTTTGTGGGAGATTTTCAATTTTGAAAATTACAGAACAAAAGATTCATTGATAAGGCTTCTAGCTAACCGAGCACACCAGAATGTCAGATAACTTACACAGAGACAAGGCCAGTCCACTGGGTTCACAGATCAAACTTATTATAAATAACCCATCCTCTACCTATCCAAAGAACGCAGTTTTTTTTTAACGTTTGTTAGAAAGGAATAAACATTGAGATTTTTATAACTATGGTAATAGCATGAATACTTCATGCACAAGTTGTTAGGTCTCCTTGAGTGTTCTCCAGTCTTATAAGCTTTGTCGCCCAAGTTAAAGGAATATCCATGTCTCGGCACAAAAAGAGAAAAAAAATGGTAAGTCTATAAAACTGATAATATTTTAAGTGTTTAGTCATTCTTGTAGTTTTCCATATGAGAATAGAAGCTTTCTGCAAGACAAGCAGCAAAAAGTCAAATAATTTTAAAAGTCTTCAGTTTTCTTTCCTAGAGACCCCCCACTGGAAATTTCTAGATTCAGTTTTCAGAATCAGAAAATGAGCGTGTTTGGAAGCATACTAAGAACTACTGGTTTTCCCCCCAACATGTATGCAAAACAAATTAATAGCAGAAACCTCAGGGGAAAAGCTCCAGTAAATCAAGAACTGCAGATAACACATCAAAAAACAAAAAATCTGGCAAAGAACGCTAATTTGGAGATAAGAGCGGAAGGAACTCAAACACAAACTTATCTTTCAGGGAAAAGAGTACTTGAATTTTAACTGTCAGTATGTCAAAATATTAGGTCAACTCAGTAGCTCTATCTGTAATTTAAACAAATTACTGAAGTAACATTTCATTTTTACTATTTCAGTTAGGAAATGTTTCTTCATTATTATTCTTTCTCATTACTGTACTGCAGTATGAACACACAAAATGCACATTTGAGTATTTCCTCTTTCATGAGCTCTTTAGAGAAATTTATCAAAATATACCAAAAATAAGAAACAAATTAACAGCAGGGTTATTTTTATCAAAGGGTCTGTGCTTTTGGACTGAGCTTTTTCATTTACTGTTCCTCCTTGCCCTCCCATGGAGTCTACTCCTGTAACTGGAAAGCCTAATCAAAATACTTAACAAACAAAAAAGCTCAATGTCTAAGAAGTTCAAGGGGAAATAATTGACTAGACTCTCTGCAAGTCATTAAAAATAACCACTGGTACCCACTGTGAAGTTATAAAGCCCCTTCTTTCCATTAATTTTCAGGAGTACACATTCAAGATCACTTACTACATAGTACAAACAAATAAGGATACTTCACATGTAAGCAGATTTACAACTATTTTAACAGCTTTGTCTAGAATCCTAGACAGGATTCGAGGAAGCTGGGGCATTACTCTGTCAACTCTCTCCTCTCTAATACTAACAGATATTATCAGATCATTAAGTCTAACCACTATCTCAACATTCAGAGTTTTTCAGTTTCTATCTTTATAAAGCAGATCATATTATTTTTACAGTCTGTTCACAACCCTCTTTCAGAATCAATTTAAATGAGCACTGTTTTGCCTAAACATTATTCTCTCACATAATTTACAAAGGCTTCCAAAACTCAAAGACAAGTTTCAAGTTCAAAAAGATTTATGATTGTCAACTTTCTGAGCATCTTCAGTTACCAGAGCCTGGCATATAAGCAAGCAGGAAGTACTGTGTAGCAGAGTCTGGAGCTGCATACCTACCTCATTCTTGAGCACAGCTATAAAGATGGCCTGACACCTGAACAGCTTTAAGGAGTCAGCCAACACAGAACTCGTACCTTCAGGTCAGACAACACAGAACTCGTACCTTCAGGTAATGACAGAAGGGAAAGACTCACACTGGGAGCACAGCAGTGAGAACTTGCTCTCAGAGGACACAGGTCTGAAGTTGAAATCTTAGTTTGGGGAAAATGAGTTCAGAGGGTATATAAGCAGTTTTACATGCATGATCACTGCCACTGCTGACCACCTTCAGAGATTACTGGCTTACTGCTGCTGCCAAGGAGGTGGCAAAGCAAGAAGTTTAGGAACATGCAACCTAAAGTCAGAACTAGCAAATTAACTTTTCAAAGAACTCAAATTGGCACCATCATTTCTGGCACAAATCTCTCCAACAGTAGAGCTTATTTTCAACATTTTTATTGTGACCTACTTAAAAACATCCCTACTGCCAAATTATATACCTGAAAATTTGATCTGCACAGTAACACCTAGCCAGATGCATATGAAGTCACTTAAATAAGAGGAGGGGGAAAAAAAACCCTCAATATTTCTAGAATGCCTTTTGCAATGGCTTTGAACACAGAACAGTTGTCCCAGAGCTTTAGTGCTTATGTTCAAAAAATGCAACTCTGCTGTTCAAATACCAAGCTAAGACACACAAACACACAGACAGCCCCCAAAGCAAAGTGTGAGAGAAAAAAAAGCCAAAGTGTATATTCAGTGAATGAGAGAATATACATTATGCAGCTACACACAATTATTCATAGAATAACCAGTGCACAGCACATTGACACTTGCAGGTTACTGAAACATCAGTTTGTGACAAACATTATACGTGGAAGAGGAAGTCCAGACAGTCACAAATGAAAGATGCAGGCATACTCATAGTGGCTCAGAGCAATGTAGTAATAAAAAGCAAAGACCAATAGCTTCAAGTGTCTTTCCCATTTGAAGATTTGGATAGGCTTGTTCTTATTACAAGTCAATATCAAGAGAGAGAGAGATATTTACCCCAAGATTACTTTAACTGGCAAGTATGCAAGTGATACAGAGAGAGAACAGTGGTACTGTAAACCACTCACAGAGAGGATGCTGTAAAGATTTGGGCAAAGACAGCCTTAGGAATCATAGAAAAAGGAAAACGTATTTCTAGAAATACTGCAATACACATTATGCATGACATCTACTATTGTCAGGCAAAGAATTTTTAGGACTGACATACCAATACTAAGCAGAAGCAAAGAAGGATCAAGGTCTGGTTTTCTAGACACTATATACCTTTTGTTTTCCCAGGTGTTGCAGACAGATGCAAAGTAATTTTGTTTCAAGCTGTGCGTTTCAAGCTAACCACAGCTTTCCCAGAGAAGAGCTGCTTTCCATTTTGACAACTTACAAGTACTGAGCATCAAGTTTACAGCTGCTTGCCTATCAAAGAGACACCAAATCTAAAGCAGTTAGCCAGTGAAAGACTTATCTTTGAAGAAAAATGACAGCAATAGAGCAATAGTTGGAGAGTTCTCTAAGGGCTTATTTTACTTTATAAAGGTATGTCTCCTGTAATGCACAACTTCTTTCATTTTTATTTTGCTGCATATTGAAGTTACCTTAAATAAAGAAACAGTATTGATAACTATCTGCTTTCAAGTCTGTCATGCCAACATGTCCTTTACTCAAATAGATGTTTTTGCAAAGCAGTATCTATGTTGCCTAGGGATACAGAATAGAAAACCCTTCACAGGCCCACCAAGAAAGGCATCTGAAAGCAAGAAGCATCAATACACCCGACAATAACAAACTTCACTTCTTTCACAAACTCTGCACCATGAACATCTAAGGTCCCACAACCTTAAAAAGGAGGTGCAAGTCCTAAAACCCAAATGATTACCATATAACGATATTTTTCCAAGAAGATTTTTAAGAGTATATCCTAAGAGTTAAGCACCAGAAGCATTTTTAATTTGCTTTAAGCTATTTTTAAGGCCTTGTTTTATCTAATTTAGTACTTTAAAGTGTGACACAGCAATTTTACTGTTCAACATTATTTCACATGATTTTCCACTGTCACACTTGTAGCTGTTCATTTTAGGTGAAAATTGATGCATATTTGTTTTGCAGTCTGTTCCACGTTTCTGGGTAGGGAAGGATTTTGGATAAACAGGGAGGATAACATGAACAAACTCAATCTTCAGTTGCAACCTCGCTGACCTGCACCCTCTTATTTAATTAAGAGGCTCCAAGAGGAGCCCATTACCTCCCTCCCTTGCGTAACAGCAGCCTTACTAACCAAACCTGTGAGCCAACGTGAAGCGAGCCGCAGCCTGAGCCGAATTAATACTTCCAACACTGTTTACATGAGGAGGAGACTCTGGACCTTCGAAGTTGCAGAGCACCTCAGTTTATGTGAATGAGAGCAACGCAGAAGAGCACCGAAATCGAGTGACAAGAGACCACACGCTGTGTAAACATGCACGGAACTGCCCCTCACCCCGGTCCTTCCCGTTTCGGAGGACGGCAGATTACACTGAAGGTCCACGAGGAACCGCCAT